>NC_084759.1:40745217-40950217 GCF_028858725.1 Colius striatus | reverse complement strand
CACTTTATGTAACATTCTTCTAATTTTATTTTTTGCTGAATATCAGCAGCAAAGATTGCTAAATGACAATGGGAAGTACCGGAAACTCGTCTTGCTTCTTTGTACTGAAGTACAAGTGTTTTATGCACCTATAAGCTGGTTGTTCCAGAACTAAGTTGCTGTCTGTGAGAAGTAACCACAGTTCCCATATGAACCAGTGTTAACTGTGGTATTAAAAATGTGAGTTGTGAGGTAAACTTTGTATTCATGGATGAAATTTCAAAGTCTGAGGGAAAGGGAAGAGCCAGTTTACTGTTCTTTGCATTGCAGAATAGACTTATTTTAGGGCTAACCTCGTTTTTGTTTTTTTTTTTTTAACAGAAGACTGCAAAAATACATTTCTTTTTAAATCAGTTATTTGCATTTATGGATGCTAGCCAAGCTATACATGTGTTAAAACAGGTTCCAACAGAGAAAGAATAATAAAAAAAATAGGTGGTAAACATAGCAAAAGGAAAGATTTTGTAAAACTTGTTATATTAGTATGGAAGGTCAAGTGTTGGAAAACCCAGTGATAAAGATTACTGACTAGTAGTGGTCAGTTTGGATACAATTACTTTGGGTTTCCAGTTTCTTAGAGCAGATCTTTGTATGGATTTTTAAAGAACAGTGTCATATCTGGAAGTCTTGCTGCAGTGGTGGCTCTTAAAATGTCTTTCAGGGATATTATTGAGAGTCTCATTGAGATCTGGCACAGAATTGCACCGCCAAATTGAAAAGCAAAATCCTACTGAATTCAGTGAGGACAGGATTTGGCCCACGAACAACAGATACCTGCTCTGGTTGTGGCATCTGAGAGCAGTCTCAAATGCATTCTGTGAGAGGAAGCATGACAAAGAAATGGAGTGAGTAACAAGCATCTGGCATTGCTTCCTCATACCATTTTTAAAGGGTTAATGAGAATGATAACATTCCATTTTAAAGGCTTCATTATTTTTCCAGTCTTTCATGATTTGAGTTAGTAAAATCTTGAGAAATACTCTTAAGTCCTCACCTGCTTTTGAGCTCTGCCGGTCGTCAGGACAATTTACTTTGTCTTTCCTACTGTGGAGTGTTTAACAAGTAGTGATGTACATTTTTTTATTAGTATTTTGTACTACTGTAGCAATCGAAAGCACTAGTCAGGTACTGGGACTGTATTGTTAGATAGCATAGCGATAGACTGTCGCTTTTTTTGAAGAAACAGTGAAGGTAATATGAAGTAATAGACATGGACTTCGAGACTCAGAGCTTAAGAAGTATTAACCTTAACAGAGATGATTTCGTTGGATTTCCCCACTCTATGTGACTTCAGACCACTGTGTTCTGCCTAGTAGTAAAAATCAAAGTAGGTAAAGTGAGAAAATATCTTCTGGCTGAAGTAAAAAAACCCTTAAGATACATCCAAGTTCTTTGTGCTGTACAGTAATTGGGAGCTGATGAATTCTTCCTTTGCCAAATTCAGGAATGAAGGAGTCAATTGGAGTTTTGCCATTGTCTTCACTGGGAACGGGATCATGCCTATTCTGCCTTAATCAGTTATGATAAGAGAGATTTATAGGTAGGAAGTATATACATGACAGTTTCCAGCTCACTGAGTTTACACTTATAGCTGTAAGAATTTTGGCTAATTCCCTGGGGTCTTCCCATCACATTTCTTCTCTTGGGTCAGCTGCTGTAGATACTCTGGGGTTTTAAGTAGGAGGACTAAATACCCCCCTATGGTGGCTTAATTGTGCTTAACACAAGATGGATTTAATTTATCAGCTTGAGTTTTTGAAAGGAACCAAGGAACTATTAGTATTGGTGTTGAAATCTACTCTATGCTAAGGACAATTGTGTTTCTGAGACACCATGTTAGACCTCTCCCATTCCACACAGTTAGAATCCACTTGGTACTGTGATTTGGTCTCCTGTCTCTATGCATCAAGTAATTGAGCTTTGGTGTTAATTGTTTAGTTGCTGGATTACAGAATAAAAATCTACAGTAAAATTTCTTCTAACAAATTAATTTACTGATAAATAGTGCAAGGTCCTTTTTTTTTGCCTCTAAGTGGAAGAAAATCCAGCTAAAGAAATGTGTTTCAATGTGCATATATCTCATCCACAAATACTTAGATACACCTAGATTCAGCTTCAATGAGGGTCTTCTCAACAAAAATGTTCTTAACATCTGGAGCAACATTCATAATATAGTGTCCATAGGTGAAGGTGTTTTCTTTACCCTAGAACAGCATTTAGGAGCTGGAATATAGGCTATTAGGAGTATCCTGATTCCTAAATCACAGATTGTTTGTGATCATAAAATGTTAAGTAATTTTGTGTGACATGAGTAATACTGGTGACCTGGCCAGATGTCTGATGTCCATTTCTGAGAGACAAGTTGATGTGGATTCTGAGGTGAATCAGCCTTTCCATCTCATTTTCTAGACAAATTCCCAGAGCTCTGAAGCATTCCATGAGAGGTGATTTGGAGGGGGAGGGGGAAAAAAAAGCACCAATTATGTGTTAGGTGCAATCCCAACTATGCCAGTTTTGTTGAGGACTTTAGACAGTGACATGTCCAGTTCATTATCTCAATTGACTTTATAACTGGGGTGAGTCTTTAACATTTGTGTATTCGAGAAACTGGGAAAAGTAAAATAATAAAGCATAGGAACTTACAGGAGTAGTTTCTGTTTTAGAGAAACCCTTAATTTAACAGTTTTTGAATCTACATTGAAATTCTGTCTAAATTGCCTCACAAGTTTTGAGTCAAATGACTTGATAAGTTCTTAAATTTATTTATTTTCTTTTCAAGATGAATACTGTGGTGATTTTTAGAAGCCTGGTTCTATTTAAAATATTCCTGATATAAGGATGAGTTTGTAAGTCTTTTATTTTCTCATGGTACTTTTTTCTAAACAGGAACGCAAAGGAGGTATTGTCTAAGTCGGTGTAGGTGATTAGGAAATTATAATTAAGAGTAACTGTGTCTTCTATGCTTTCTTTCTTTTTTTTTTTTTTTCTTATTCCTCTGTTGAAAAAGATTGATTATACTGAATTAAAGTTACTCAGTGGCTCCTAGTTGTGTTTTTTTTCACTTAAAAACATCAACCTTGAAAGTATTTTAATTCCCTTTTTTTTTAAAGCAGTGGCATATTGTGTTATTTTCTCTGGCCAAGGATTTTTACGTCTTGAAATCAAAGTAGATATTTCTAATGTCACTCATTTTAACCACAAACGTTTGCTTTTCTCGTGTTGTTAGTCTTGGTCACTTGTAGTTAATTAAGATTTCAGACATAGAGTTGCCAATCAACATACTAAATGTACCTCTCTTCTGTTTTCACAAGCAGGCACCAGGAGATTCAACACAGTAGTTGATAGCTGGTATGTGATATCTGTCTCCTGGTTTATAGCCTGGTACAATAATGTCATTGCCCCATGTGGCAAATGGTGTAAGCTATTGTAAAACTGTTTGTCTATGTGATTAAGACATTGCAGCAGTGTGCAGCACCAGCCAATTACTTTTTTAATTTAATTATAGCAGAAAAAAGAGAATAGCATAATAGAAATTCTTGTCATAGGGAATATGTAAAATGTAAATTGTAAATTGAAGAGCCATGAAAATTTCATGCATTGGCAGGCTGATTTGTTCTTATTTTCAACTTGTTATGAAGACTGAGTTTCTTAAATGCAATAAAACAAGACATAGCAGTGTTTAGTAATTACTTAGTTCTACATCAAAATAATTATATACAGTATGTGTTTGCAATCCAGTCTGCTGCGTATGAATGTAAAAATGAACACTTCAGGGCCCATATCAATTTTGTCTTTTAGACAGTGTAAATAAAGCTGAATCTTCAACTTTCAAATTAAAACTGATAACCTTGGGCAATCAGGGCTTTTATAAAGAAGGGGAAAAAAACTTTAGCTTGCCTCAGAACAGGTTGTGTCTCTGGAATGCTTCTGGGACTAAAGAGATCAATTAAGTGTGTATAAACAAACAGTTGGAAAAAAGCTACTAAAACAACAGAGGAGAAAGCTCTCTATTGGGCTCCAGGGGCCTGGGGGAGCGAAGTTTCATTAACTGGATCTGAAGTCCTATGGCCTTCTATAAACAGGCATTAATTAAAGAATGTAAAAAATAAAGTTTCAGACCTTGCAATATGTTAATGATCATATGATTCAGGGCCTGGGAAGGAGAGGAGCAGCAGAGGTCATAAAATAAGCATGAAGCATTTAATATGAGTGCTTGGCAGGGATTTCTGCAAATTAGTTGGTTATTTGCTGGTCCAAAGCAAATTAAGGTGATTTTGCTTCACTTGCTAATTTTTTATGTGCATGCTTGGCAAAATGTTTTTCACAAATGGATGAAGGTTATTGTTAATGGCATAATGAGAAATATTAACATATTTAAATAAACCAGTGTATTCTGACATAGGCCACAAGCACTCACTTTTACATGTGTATTTAAATAGATCTTCTTCTGTAGGATGGCAAAAACATTTAGGATAAAGTTCGTAAAAGAGCTTATGTTATTTGAAATGTCCTGTTTATATATTGTATTAATTAAATCCAACTAACACCTTGAACTTTACCTTTGTGTAAATGTGTTATCCTCCTGAAATCTAAAAATCACATGTTAAATACATGTTTTCTTTCACATATTTAAGAAAATATAAATCTTTATAAATATTAATTATTATGATTGTTTAATGAACTATTTTATTTGTTTTGCCCATTATGCTTTTATTTCACAACACTTCCAGCTTTTGAAATGCCTTAAATTCTTATTTCTGGGAAAGCTGAAGTTTTTTTAACACATGGGAGTATAAATATATTTGCATATATTTTTCTTTCTCTCTGCACAGCTGTAAAATCAAGTCAGAACCAACTGTATTCTGTTTCTTCTTTCTTTACCTGATATTTACCTGTTATGAGTCAAGAAAGAGTGGGTATTGCTCACCTCTCGCAGCAGCCACTGACAGAAATCTAACTGCAAAACAAAAAATCCAAGGAAAATAACAGTAGATGACTGTTCTTAATTCCAGGTAATGGGATTCTAGCTATAACTTGTTCAGGTAGGATATTTTTCTTGCCACTTGTTGGTATTCTTTCATTTCATGTGCTCAGTCATATGCAGTACTAGATTCTTACGTCTTGGCATCTGATTACTCTATTTGCAGTTTTTTTTATTTCCATTACTTAGTGGATGAAGAAAAGGAAGTGCTTGAGGAACTGCTTGACATGTAGACGGAAGAAGCTCTGTGCCTTTAAATTCTCTGAAGTTAGGAGGTGGATGTGGCAGGAGTGTGTAGTAGAGAGAAGTAGTATGAGTAGGAAGCTACTATTGACATTGTTCTGTTGCAGCAATTTTAGATGGACAAATTGCAGTTGAGAAAATTTCATGACTCGGTAAAATGAGCAATGATGACATCTGTGGATGCAGGTCTGTTCATATCTTTGCAGAGCCTTTAGGGAAATAAATATCTCGGAACATTCGGTGAAGTGAAGCTCACTCAATAAATCAACCTGACACAATAACACTTCTGGCACATGAGCTCTACTTCTTCTCAGCACCACCTACCCCTCTGTGTTCCTGTGCTACCAAATGGTGTCTCCCTACAGGCCTCTAAATCAAATCAGAACACACAAATACAGTGAGAATTTATTGGGAATTGGTTTTGTTCGGCAAAAACATTACTTATTAGATGAACTAAAATGATAAATTTTGACCCTTTAAGCGCAGAGGAAGTTCAGACACCTTTCTTAAGCAGAAAAGGGAGAGTAAAGTTTATGTGGACTTACAGAAGATCAGCATACAGTCTGGTTTGTCAAAGGGAATATGTAAGTTCTCTGAATGAGATAACTTTTGAACTTTTAAATTAGTTGTTCTGTTTGGGAAATGCAATTAGAATCTATGAAGTTCTAGCAACAGGAATAATACATGTACCACCCTGTTGCACTGGGGCACAACAAGAAGGAACCTCAGCCAGCTGACAAGTAGAAGTTCCCTGTCCCTCTTGAGCTGAGGAGCCCAGAACTGGATACAGTACTCCAGATGAGGCCTCATCAGGGCAGAGTAGAGTGGGACCAGAATCTCCCTTGACTCGCTGGCCGCACTCTTCTTGTTGCATCCCAGAATGGCATTAGTCTTGACCGTGAGGGCACATTGCTGGCTTATGGTTAGTTTATTATCAACCAGAACACATAAAATAATTACGGGGGATAGCCTTGCCATTGGGAGTTGTCTCAGCAGGTAACTTTCTTATTTTACTATGATTATCTTGTTAAACTCAATGATTTAGGAGGTAAACTGATGTTTGAAAGAGCAGTCACTTAATATGGCAGGAAAAGATCAGGCCTTACTGTGCTGCTGTTTTGCCCTCCATCTGAAACATCTGATATCCCTTTAGATGATTATCTAACTAATAAGATTTTTTTCTAATTAGGTTGAAATTGTAATTTTTCATGAATGTCCCCTTACTAAGCAAGACACTTCTTAGAATACTTGTGCTCTGGGGAACGTGAAATATCTTTTCTTGAGGGAATTGTAGCAACCTTAAGATTGTTAAACTGGAACATCTGATGGATTTCTGACTGAAATGAAAAATGCTACTTTACAGAAGCAAATTTAAATCTGATCAGTATTTTACATTCTATCAAGCTAAGAAAATTCAGAAATGATGCAAGTCTAACATTTGGGGATTTTTTTTTTTCTGTTACATTTAATTTTGAACCTAGGAGAGTAGACTAATGAACTCTCTATTTTGCTGAAGATCTTAAGTTCTGCTATTTCATTTATTTATACCGAGCCAGAAGCTGTTTATAGGGGTTTTTTATGAATTATGATATCTGTCTTTCTCCTTTTTTTATAGGAAAGGAAGCTTTAAGGAAAAGAAACACTAGAAAAGTGGGGTTTTATGTTTCACCACAGTTCTGGCAGAACACCAAACTTTTCCATACAGCAGTTGTCCTGCTTGAAACATATTAAAGCAAGAAGAGCTGTGCAACCTCCTGAGTTGTATTGTTTGTACTGTTACAGTTTGTCTGTATCTGGAGAAGTATAGCGATAATCAAAGCTTGTTTAGCCCAGTTTGATTACTTTAGGATAATTTTAGGAAGCTTCTGTTCTGTTGTATTGTATGAGTGCAAGTGGTATGGAGGTGATAAAATGATATGAGTTTTATATCGGGAACCACTGTTCCTTTATCAGTGTGAATTCTTTCTTTGCATCGAGATTGGTGTCTAATATTGAGCATACTCCTATTTTGGTGCAAAGTTGAGGTAAAAATAGTTGCCTTGCACATGTATTCTTGATGTGCAGATGTATTCTTGAGAAATACTAAACCAGTCAGCGATGATTTTGTGAACATGTGCCAGATAGAGCAGGCTTTTAATAAAACTTTGGTAAGGAACAGTAGAAATTCTAACTGTAGCCAATGTGGTTGCACTTGTTGCTGTGTAGCAAACGCCTTGAGACTTATGTGATTGTCAGTTTTTCCCGTGTATCCTGAAAGAGAAAAGAAAGGTTGTAACACTTGAGAAGTATAGAGGTATGTCAACAAAATATAGTTATGTAGGATGAGACTGTGAAGATTTCTTTTTGGGGGATGGGGGTACATGTTAAGTCACTGAGATGACAACTTCTTATCAGGGAAAGGACTGTGATTTGGTCTGTTTGTTATCGTCCTTCAAGCCACACATTCCCAGATGCAAGAGGTTACTTAGTCAAATATTATGGAAGAATTTTTAAAAGGTCTGAGAAATTGTGTGACACGGTAACATTTATAGTCATGCATGTTAAAACAGAGACAATCCCATGCATCAAGATATAAAATTATGATGAATAGGGTTCTGGAAGGAATTATTATCCTGCATGGCAGACTGTGCCCTGAGTTACTGATGCTTTTTGGAAGCTCTGGGAATTTACTGGCCTCAGTGTGGTTACATTTCAGAGACCATCTACATTTAGTAGACCAGTAGACCAAAAGCTATGGTGAATTTTCTGCTGCAGTGCATCTGCATATCTGTGTCATCTACTGTTTGTTCTAAGTTGGCCCAATGTAAGCTAGCACTGCTGTCAGTAGGGATTGGAGCAGAGGACATCTAGAAGTCTTTTCTGATATAAATAATTGACGATTGTATGGTTTTTGTGGGGTTTTTTTTGATTGTTTTTTCTTGACAGCGTATAGTATAATGGGCATAACAATATGGTACCATGAAAAATGGACATTCCAAAAAATCAATTCACAGCATAATTTCTAAAAATATATTCTTCCTTGCTTTGTGCTGTTCCATCTTTGAAGAACATGATCATGCTTCATCTTCATACTTCATCAATTGTTTTACTGTATTAGTCATTCAACCAAACTTCCTACTGAGACAACTTTGGCTTTTAAACTTAAGTTAAATTTTCATTGCTTGTAAATGTTTAGTACATTTTCTTTGTTGAATGTCTCATACACATAGCAAGTATTTTTTTTTCATTACGAATTTACTGTAGAATGATAAAGTTATTCTTCCTTTATATCTCATCTTCATGATTCCAGAGAGAGTGTCCTGTTACCATTTTAATATCTGGGACACTAAACTTGGTCAGTACCTATCATTCTAAGAGAGGTCTTAAGTATGAAATAAAAATGCCTTCAGAAATGACTAAAAAGTACAACCTCAAATAGGAGCTCTGTTTGTTTTTCTTTTACACTGGTTGAAAAAAAAAAAGGTCTGTTTCAAATCCTATTTGTCCCTTATCTCTGTGTGTTCAGTTGTTTTTAATATCACGTACTGAAAGAATTTCAATAGCTGTTTCACCATGAAGTCATTTGTTATCCTTCAGCAGGCCTTTGCCTGCTGAATTGTAAAGCAGCCTCGACTATTTGTATCCTCCAGATGGAGCAGCATATAAACACTCCCAGATATTTCTGGTAAGTATGAAAAAATATCTTATTTGTCCTTTCTGTGAATAAATAAGAGAATGTCAAATTTTATAGACTAATAAATTTGTATGCCGGCACTGACATTGAATCTCTCATGGCCTGCAATGTCACAGACCCTGAGAAACACAATTTTTTTGTTTTCAAATGTATACTAAGTCAAATAGAAGCTCAATAAAAAGCCAGGGAATTTGATTGCATTGTTTATGTCTGCCCAGTAGTCTAATTCAGTTGCAATTTGCTATGAGGAAATACAATTTACATTTTTCCCAGGCTTATTGCATAAGCAATCACTCACATATATATGCATGAGTGTATGTCAAGGAGAACTCAAATAATGGGTTAAAGTGTCATTTAATAATATATTCTAATGCCTGCTTTTATAACAAACAAAAAACTTTGCTGTATTACAATGCATTCTCCTAGATACTGAAAACTAATTCAAATCTTATCATTATTAATATTTTTTTATTCCTCTCATTTACAATATGTCCTAAATCTCAATTGCCTTGTGATACAAATGTATGTATCAGGTACCACCACATGCAGCAGTTCCAGACATCACTGAAAGTCTACATTTTAAATTCTATTTTAGTTCCTGAATTTAATCTGAATGAGAATTTTAATTTATGTATTTCTAATATTAACTAGAACACACACTGGAATAACTTATAATGCTCATCCTTATCTAAATAATGAAGCCTGACAGTGTCCTCTGTGGTTGAGTAATAGGCTTTTTTATTTGTTAGTTTTCATAGTTTGTTTTTTAGTTTCTTTCTAAATTAGATCCAGACTTCTGGAAACAGAATAAAAATATCCATAGGACATAAAAGTCAATGAATATATAAAGCATTAGGGATTGAATATAATTCACTGTATTTACACATGATAAAATGCTCCTTGATTGAATGCCTACTTACTATTTTCTGAACTGTTTCATTTTCAAAACAAAGTTGTCATATGCAATATTTATCTTGTTTCATTAGTGCCATTAAACAGAAATTAGTGTGATTTACTTGTGTTTTCTAGCACCAGTGTAATTCCTTGAAAATTAACTTTACTTGGTAGCTTTTTACCTATCTGAAGTGAAATGTTAAAAATCAATGAGTATTTTTTGAAGTAGTACTCAGTAGCAGCAACAGCTTGTCAGTGGAGATAGAGGAGACACTATAGTATGCTAGGAATAAGCAAACTTTTTATTTCTAATGGCTACTGGACAGCTTTTTAATTCAGGATATATTTCTGCTGTTTTTCTACAGGAAAGTTGCAGGAGATGTGCAGTTTGTATGTATGAGTATAAGACGGGCTTTAATTTGGTTTTGATGTAATTCAGTTTTCTTTCATATTGATAGCTGATTTGCCATGGTTTGGGTCATAACTTTATTTTTTTTTCCAGTTTTGTGTGTTCTCATGTAAACAGAAAGCAAATATGCTGTATTTTAAAAGGTCAGTCCTGTAGTATTGTTGGTCTTAAAAGGCTTTCACATGATGCCACATGAAATCCTACAGATCTTTCAAGTCTTTTTGCAGATAAAACATCCCTTTACTTAAATCTTTTTTCCAAAGCAATAACTGCTATGATTGCTTTATCATCATTGTAAGATAGCATTAATATTGTTACTTTGATAACAAGAGAGATATGATACAGAACACAATATTGCCTGGCAACTGTGGGGTTTTTTTTCTCCTTCTCCTTTAGTATTGCCAGAGTTTTTTTTGAACACAGTGTAATTTTTACTTGGTAAAAAGTTGTACCTTTACAAATAGTTGAAGGAGGCTGATGGGAAACAAAAAATACTGGAATTTGACATATTCTGCTGTACCAGGACTCTATCTAAAAAAAGTAAAGTATTTTGAGGATGGGACTGGGAAGAGAAAATAATCACTTGATTTGAGGGATTACTTTCCTATGACATTGGAAAACATCTAGATTAAATTTGATTTTAATATCCAAACCAATATTATCTTCCAGTTTCTGCAGAATAGGCAGTGGATACGGTTAGAGTTCCTGACAATACAATTCTTGAGAGAGTTACTCTGCTCATTATCACCCAAAATAGTCTGATGGTAGGATTCATCTCATTAACTTTGGTTATCTAGAAGTTAGTCATCTAGTCTCAGCTACTCATCTGGATTCTCTCAGGTCATGGACTCATGACTCTTAATGGAGAGAGTGAGTCTCACGGGGTCTTGTAAGTCAGTTATGATGAATTACTCTGTAGGGGTATTTGTCTCTGTCTTCTCCTTCTCTCTTTGTTGACCAGAGATAGGGCTTAGATGACAAACTTGGACCAAATGCTTTGGATTCTCATGAATTCTGCCCTATGTAGCAAGTGGAAGCTGGCTGAGTAGAGATGAATCATCATCTGGGGGTGCCTATCCATTGAGTTGAAAGGGAGTGAAAGCAGTTAACTTAATGGGGTAAAATAAAAGTTTCTGAAAATAGATACAATGAATATTACGTCAAGCACACAGCTCTTACTGAGTGCATTTATCCACTGCTTCAAGTTTCTGATGGAATCAGAACTAAGCAAAGAATTACTGTGTATGTTGTGGCTAAAAAACATCTTTAAGGTTTCTCACCAAAACAAAACATTTCTTTTTCCAGAGCTCTTTTTTCCATTACTTAAAGTGCATTTGTTTCACTTCAGTTCTTTCACTTAAACTTCATTTTTTCTTTCTTTTCTCAACATGCAAGTTTTCTTTTTCTGGATCATACATCTGTGTCCCAGCAGAATGAATAAGACTTTGATGATGTTGGTCACAGAGCTGCTTGAAATCTGTCAAGCAACGTTACATAAATGTCATCGCTTTCCTGACTTCTAAATTTTCTAGGACTAGGAAGTCTTCAAAGGTTAAGGATGGGTAATATGTGCTGATTTTCAGATAAAGCAAAATTGTTAACATTGATGGCAATATAAAGAAGAGCTACTACTTTTCTGAGTGATTGGTGCTCTCAAAGGAAATGGAAGATGGAATGAGCATAGGATCATGCTGGCCTGCATGGGACTGGGTGCACTGGAAATGTATGTTTCATGCACTTTTTGAATTGAATTGATAAGAATCCATGCCATTAACATATATTTATTGAAATGAGAGGATGGGGTGAAGAAAAATTAAAGGTATGGACTGAAACTAGGCCAGAATGCTGCTTTTTCTTCAGATGAGAAGTTAAACTTTCCCTGACTTCAGTGACATCAGGAATAGTTGCATTCATATTAAATACATGAAATAGCAATTATATTGTTTGCGTTATGTATTTGAATACATAACCTGCTTGTATGTCTCTCCTGCTAAAAAATCAGTGAGCTAAACTCGCATCACTGTGCTAGCTGTACTTAAAGATCTTAGTTTTATGTTTCTGAAAATGTCATCTATTCCTTCAATCACTTGTAAGCTCCCTGTAATCTCTTTTTAATGTAAGCGCGCTGGAGTTTTCCCTTTTGTTTGCTGCCCTTGCATTATTTACTTTGATCCGCTGTGAGAAAATCTGAAAGTGTGTTGTCCTAAATGCTAGCATCTCACCAACAAGATTTGAGGCCTTGTACTTCACATTGAAGAAAAAGGCTCTTGTGTGAAGACGCAGGTTTTGTTTAGTTCTCTGTCCCTGGTGGGAGCCTTAATTGCATTTTCTCTCTCACACAGTGGCTGGCTAAGGAGTGCCTGCCTTCCCTGCTGATGCTGGAGTTTTCAAGCTCTATTACTCTGTGACGGAGAAAATTCCTTGGTCCAAGAAGAAAAGGCTTAGATTAAAAAAAAAAAAAAGGGAAAAAAAGGTGTTTAAGTATTGTCAGTTTACCATGTGTGGTAAACAGAACAAACAATAGACTTGCTTAACCTTCCTCCCCACCCTCTGAGACTCCTCTACAAGTTTTGTATGACCTACTTTATAGAAATCACATCATATTTAGAATGTTAAATATTATGGAAAGTATAATTCCCTAGGGCAAATAAATTAGACTTCTTGGGAAAAGCGGTAAACAGAAAATTACGAATTCTTTGTGTTCTCTTAATCTCTGCCAGCCCCTTCTAATGCATATTTTGTAATCTTTAACTGGAGTTAAAATGAAGCAAAAGTCCTCAGTTCATTTTTTGATTCTGTGTCATTTACACTGGGAAAATATTTGAGATTTCAGATATTGCAAATAAATGTTTAATATTTGAGCATAATTGTCATAGAACTTTTGATAAAGTAAGGAGAAGGTTTGCAGCAGATTTTAAATTGCAATTAGGACTCATTTGCAGTGAATGTTTCCTAATGCAGTGGATGATTTGCTGCACTGCACTATGCACTGGACAGGGCTCTCTAAAATACCTGGAAATAATGTGAAGAATGAAGGGCTATGTCATTTTAACTTGTGTGAACATGCTACTGAATGGAAGCATGCTAATATTCAAGCAAGCTTGTATATTTTTAGTAGTCTTACGCCTGCATGTGTATGACAGCTTGGTGATTTTTGCACTTTGATCTGCGAATTCATGTCCCACTTAAAAATTCCATATTTTGTAAAGGCAAAAAAACCCCATCCTATGTCAGGGAAAAAAAACCCACTTTTTTTTTTCCCCCCCTTTCCTGAAATTTTGGCATGTTCTTCATTGATCTGTGGTTGCTAATGGTGAAACAATGATGTCATAGGTAGGAGACTATTTTTTCTGTTAATGTTCAACTATAAACCTTTTTATATGGAAGTAGCTTTTTCCTTACATGTCCATGTCCTCCTTCCCACAGGATCAGAGTCTTCAGAATTTAAATTCTGAAATGATTAAAATAAGTACTTGTATTTTTAACCCCCGTTATTCTGCACTTAGTGGCATCAGGGAATGAATACTTATTAAGTAGACTCATAGAATCATTTAGAATCTGATCGCATTCCTGTGTTACCTGATCTAGGTGGAGCTGCTTTGGCAGGGGGTTTGGACTAGATGATCTCTAAAAGTTCATTCCAACTCCTACCATTCTATGATTCTAAATCATCAAGACCTTTGAGTGAAAACTCGCTCGGATTTCAGACAGCAGATTTCAACTTTGGGTAGCCTCAAAATATCCCTGCCTGCTAATGAAGTTTCTGATTTTGTATAGATTACACACTTTGCTTTGTACTTTTCACCAATGTTCTTTTGTTTGTCTGTTTGATTTTCCAATATATTTTCATTCTTAAACACGATTTATCTTAAAGACTTATCTTACTTACTGTACATCTTGACAGTAGAGATCACCTAGAATGCTTTAGATAAATAACTTCGGTATGAGCCTTAGGCTTTTGAAAGGATTCTGAATTGAGGTGGGGGAAGAAGGCCCAGTTCTGGAGTTCAATTTTTTTATTAGTCTCACAAACTTGTTGGGTATAACATATGTCTATTTACTTAAGCTTTTGTGTGGGAAAGTAAATTTCTCCTGTGATTTGGCAGTAGTCTGTTTTGATGCAGAGATGCTTAGAAGAATCCTGAAGAACCCAACTTCAGATTTACATCTGGAAGAGGCAGAATAATTGCACTTTCCTTCACCTTCGTACTCAAAGGGTGGATAAACATGTTTTTCTTCACATAGATATCCATTCTTAGAAAGGTCTTGATGCAAATCTTAACAGTTGATAAAAGTCTTGATGACTGGTGTTTTTCCACGTAGCATTCAGAGGATGCTTAAGACATTTGTTTGTTCTACTTACTGCAGATATACTGGAAAAGATCTGAAATAGCATATTCTTTGTGGTATGCGGTACATTTTTAGAATGTACAAAGAGATCACTTGAATAACTTCTCTACATTAAGGAAAAAAAAGTTGGGTTTTTTTTCACTAATTTCAGCCATTGCTGGTCTCAAAGAATATGTAGTTGGTCTAGTTCCGCAACTTTCCTCTGCCAACATCACATCATGCTTCTATCCCTTCTCAGTCTACAAGGCATTTATCTCAAACATCATGAATCTGTAAAATTGTTAGATTTTGAAGATTCTTAATATTTTCACTGAGGCTTTAAATCGGTTCTAAGATAGTCATACAAATGGCTTATTATATAGATCCTTTTGTCTTCTCAAAGTATTTTCAATAGGCTTAAATTCAGTCTGATGGAAGATATCTTTCAGTTGGATGAAGTATTTCTTAAGAAATTCTTTTACATCTATGCTTTTGGAAGACAACAAACAGTTTGATGTTCTTTCTCTTTCCGAGTTAACTCATTTTGAAATGGAAAAATAAAAAATAAAGTCATAGCAGTATCCTTTGTAGGTATTGTTAAGGCTTATAACGTCCCAGAAATGTGCGTTAAGTAGATATGAAGAACAGTATTGCAAAAAAGGAACCGTGCTTCTCAGGTAAATCACCTGCATTTGCAGCAACTCTTCTATTTTTTAGGGGTTTTTTTTTAAATAAGATAAAAATAATCATAATGGTATACCTTTTCTGTTATATTAATAAACACTGTAGCTTAGATGCTTCTCTGTTAATCAGATGGAAACTACACCTGTTCAGACTCTAGAGCTGTCTTCCACTTCTGTTATGCTGGTGATTTCCTACATTCTTTTTCTTCAGAGCCTATTCTCTGAACAAGACATAAAAATCTGAGCTATATCTGTATTTTTTTTTCTATCTCCACATGGAAAGGTGCTTTCAGCAAACCTATCCTAGAAGGACATACAAACTTTGCTTACACTTTGATTCAGTTGTTTTGGTGCTTAAAGTTTTCATTCCTCATAATGTTATGGATAAGAAATTATTAACTGCAGTAGCAATATTGAGATCAAGAATGGTCAGCCACAGGTTTGCAGAATGGAGAATGCTGCTTAGGAAGCTACCACGGAGAACTCTCATAGTGTTCAGAGACATTTTACAATTCCTGTGTTTATTATTTTCATAAATGTAGATGACTCTTTAGGTTTCTTATAGTGAGCAAAAGCAGCTATGCCCCAGATTAGCTGAGGCATTCAGATAGAAAAAGATGTTTTAGGAAGCGTCTAAAATTGAAGACAAAGTAGCTTTCATGAGCAGCTCAGCACTTAAACATAGCTTTGAAATTAGCGTCTGGTGGAACACTGAGAATGTATTTTGAGCAATGTGGATGAGAAAACCTTTCTCATCTGTGGTTTTATAAGCCATGTGACACTAAGGAAATGATGGAAGTTGAAGTTTTTCCATCCATTTTTCAGGAAAATCTGTGAACAGTTGGATTAATATGGATATCTGATAAGAGTATGCTTATAATAATAATTAAAATAATAGTAATGTCTCAAGTCAGTAACTATTGCCTGTTTACTTGTAAGCAAGTGACTAACCCAATCTCAGTTTCGCTCTCCCTTTACATAATTACTTGTTGGAAGGGCTATAATTTGGTAAGAAGAGAAAAAAGACGTGACTTGACACCACTCCTCATAAAGGTGGGTGGAACTGAGACTGAGGGCAAATGTCTGTTGCCCTTTTTTTCTTTCTGCTACCTTATTTTGTTTCTCATTTTAAGCATTAACCTTTGAAGACTACCTTTGCTGATATCATCTGTTTGTTTCTGCTGAGTCAGTCTACTATCTTATAAAATTTATGTATACAGAAACTCATGTAACCAAAGGCACTGTTCTCTTCTAATTGAATTCAGTAGCAGATCTCTCACGATTTGATTAGTTGGTTGAACTGTATAAAACAGTCTCTTCCACTTTTTGTAGAAGAAATTCTTGCAAGTCTTTTGTTTTTCTGCTTGGTTTGGCACCTTGCATCTATCTAAGGAAAGATGGCACATTCACATAGCAAAGTGCAATAGGAGTTGATTGTCTATGTCCAGCAGGATATTTTCTGCCAAGGATTTTGAGTAGATATAACATCTAGTCAGCCTTTGTATAGGTAGATTACAAGTCTTTGAGGGGAGAATGTTTGTCATAAGTATGTGAAAGGCCTTTCTAGCTGAATTATAGTATAATATTTTAAACAGTGAATCATGAAATCCATGTCTAAAGAGACCTAGAGTAAAGATTTTAGTCCATCCCTTGCCCAAATATGTGATCCGCTTTGCTAGGCCATTTGTGACATGTTCATGTGACTTGATTAATACAAACTGGTGCAGCAGAACTATTTTAGAATATGTTAGATTTTTGAAAGTTTACAGTTTGTCTCCAGGAAATGACCCACACGTATATAAATACATAAAAGAAGAATAATAGATAAGTAAACTTAAAATCTCGGATTGTAGGACTGAAGTGTTTTCTTCTTCTCCTTTTCTGACCTACAAGTTGCATTATAAGAAATACTACAGAATGAACTTAATCTACTACTTAAAAATGGCCACAAGAAAAATTGATGATATGTGCTTTGTGGACTTGGAGATCATTGTTGCAAAAGAGAGGCTCACTTTTGATAATTATTGGAACCTGGCTTGATATAGGCTCCTTGGGTAACTGTGTTTATGTCCTGCTATTTAAAATACAACCACAATAATCCTTACTCTAATATAATTGTACAGATTCTAGTTAAATCTATCATGCAATGAGAAATTTGGAATTTGTTACATTCCATTTTCAGTCCACCTTACCAGTTCATTCCAGAGTGGGCTGTCAGATAACCTGAGGAAGCTGAAGAAAAATTGCTACAACCACTATTAATTTATTGTAGAGACATCACTGTATGTGACTGAGAGGATATTAGCTGTAACTACTGAAAGATATATTTTTTACTATAACATTGCTTTAGACTCATAGGTACCTCTGATGGTATTTGTTTCAACATGAGAGGAAGTCAGGATCCTGTGAGATACTTATATTGTAATATAGTTGGTTCAGTAGCTCAGAACATAACCGTCATTTTCTTATCTTTAAAAGTATTGGATGTTGAATATCAATTTTCAGAAAAGTGTTTTCAAAAATATTTCATAGTATGGTAGTGCTTAGAGCTTAGCAGCATTTGATGTTTCATTCCTGGCAACATCCTAAGCTTTTGGTGGAGAATTCAGTGATGTTTACTGTGCTGATCCTAAACATAAACATGTTTGAAAACAAGATGGTTTAGTTTTCAGTCAGATCACTGTTATTTGTATCACTATATTTGGTATATTGCATACTGCTTAAGTCTCTCTTCCTAAGAAAATCTTGTGTGAAATTGTTAAGAACCTTCTGCATTTTGAGCAATGGGGATAGGAAATGAGACTTTTGTTCAAAGAAAGATGGAAAATTAAATAAATGCTTTCTCTAATTGGTGTGGAATAGCCAAGATAAATGCTTTTGAAACATATTGCCTTTCCTCTTCTCACTTATGTTCCTCAATAAAATTCTGTTGACCAACCACAAAATAATTTGACCACTCTAGATGGAAAAGGAAGATCCTATGAGGACACAGCAAATGAAAATAAATATGAGGATTTAGAAGTCCAGTTCTGCCAACATTGAGATCAATCTCGAGGGGAAGGAAATAGAGTCGGACAGGAGGAACAGGACTCTTCATAGCCTGAATCAGATAGACTTAGGCTTGTGATCCTGATAGCTCATTTCAGCTCCTACAACTTTCTGCTGCTTATTTGAAGATGATCTTCAGTAACTTAATATTTTATGCAGTGGTGAAGGCTGAATAATCAATTGACTCTGATGTACTTTGAGGCAAAAGTAGGGTATATGTATATATGATTCAGATTTCAAAGCCAAGTTTTGCAAAGTCCTGAACACCCAACTTTGATTGTCCATGGAGAATTTGAACTAAGTTATTATAATTAGGATGCAATTTTTAATTAATGTATCATATGCTGTTTTTTATTTAACATCCCAGTCTATTTTGGTGCACAGGATGGTTGTTTATAGGAACTTTGGCTCATTTTCTGCAGGAACTGGAACGAATCAGAGACTGCAAAAAGAGAGAGGATGCTTTTGTGATTGAGTCAAGAGAAAGACACTCTGGCAAACCCAGTTTTGTCCCTGTTTCTGTCACAGGCTGTCTGTGTGATGCCGAGCAACTCAATTAAAACATTTGGCAGATGGCCACTAACTGCATATAATTCATTTTCAGGGTGCTCAGCTTGAGATATGTGGGCTCTTATTTGCAGCAGTTGTTATTCTCCTTACAGCCACTGAAATCAAGGGAAATAGTGGCTGCTCAGCATGTTTGTTAGCATAGCAGAGGAATGTGCACATGGGGAAAGTGAAAGTTCTTGAAGCCTAGTGCCATCTTTCTCACTGATTCTCTCTGCCAAGATAGGGAAGCCTCCCTGTGTTAGATTACTGCTATACGTGAAATATTATATAGAGGTATATCTTAGGAAAATAATGGTCTTGTTTCAGTTGGAATCTATGAAGATCTATGAATATCTTCAAAAGAACACTAGAAGCCAGTTATTTCTATATTTCTTGTCTCATAAACTGAACAAGGTATAGTCTACTAGCTGGATGATGCATACAAAATTACTGAATAAGTGCCCCATTTGCCGAGTACATCCTATCCAGAGTGTGAGCTAAAACAACTGAAGTTGTTGTTGCTAAAACAACTTCAGAAAAAATACCATGTGATCACATCATTGAAAAATTATTACATAATGTAACATGTACAAGGAGACAGGATTCAGATTACATCAGATGCCATCTTGTGATGTTTCTCAATTTCAAAATGCTTGATTAGACAACCTGAATATTGTTCAAAGTAATGTAGTATATGGAATGGGAAATTAAAGTATAGCTGCACAGCTATAAATACAATTCACAGGCTAAAAACTACTCCTGTTAACATTGCAACTGAAAGATATAAATCAGTTCATTAATATGGAATTACTTGCATGCTTGGGTTTTTGCAGAATTGAGGTTTAATTAGTGAGAGGCATGATCTTGTGAAATACTGGGGTGGGAGTTACAGTTGCATCTTCCAGGACTAGGCCCTACCTTGAAATAATTATAGCTATATGTCTATTTATAGCTAAGGAGAAATTTTAAAGAAATATTTGTTTTATTTGTATAGCATTTTCATTGGTTTACCCTAAAGATATATGCTAGATTATAATAAAGTAATAAAAGATTGTTTTCACAGCTGTTTGTCTTTGATTACATATTTCTTTGAAGTATTGCAATAAGGCAGACTTTGAACCTGGAAAGAGATCAAATAATGAATTGTTCTGCTTTGTGAAGCTTAAGAAGGGATTTTATTGTTGAAACATATAGTGCAACATAGTTTTTTTTTTCTACTAACAGTTAAATAATGGTTGAAAGTACTATGAGATCATTACAGATGGACTAGATTAAAGAGCTTGGGGCCAAGCATTAGGAACTGTGTTAGTACTAACTAAAATAATTTCTTAAGTTCTGTCATTACCAATTTATTTTTGTTAGTTTTCTTTTTGACTCAGAAATTCAAAGAAAGTATTTTAAATCTTTTAATTATCCATTCACTTAAAGCTAAAGATGACAGAAAACTTAGTAACTGTATCAATCCTGTGGGATTCCATTTGTTACATGGGTCATTTGACCACACTCTGTACTCTGGATAATATACTTAGTGGTAAATTGGACTAAAAGTTGTAGAGCTATGGATAAACTTTGTAGGGTTTTCTAAAATGGAAAGGAGTATGGCATTTAAAGTGTGTCTGAGGAGGTTCAAGTAAAATATTCAATAAAAAAATCGAAAGCTTTTTATCATGCTTTTCCTCAAAACAATATTATATATGACATTAACGTCTCCACTTTACCTTCCCCTGAAATTCATCTTGAAAGCAAGTAAGTGACGAGTGCCTAAGTGACAGAGAAAGATACTTAGTTTATGTTTTTTCAAGGCTAGTGAACAATAAATTATACTATCATGCAGGTCAGTGTTTCAAATGATCCATTTGAGCTCTGGCTGGTTATATTGGAAGACAATTTCTCTCTACTAGAAACACCTGAAAGTTTATTATCGTGTATGTTGGATATACAAAAATGTGAAGGTATATATTGTTAAAATCCCTGAAATGTTTGTACTCTCTGTATCCGTCAACTGAAATTAGTTGTTGTGTTATTTAGAAAAAACTTTTGCCTCTGTGGAAGAGAAAAACCTTTCAAATGATAATTTCAATAGAAACATTAGACAAAGGAATATTGTAACTTTAGAGATTTTTATGATGAAGGTGTGTTTAAGAGATGTCACTTTGATATTTTTACATTATGTCCTACATTTGTCAGCTAAAACCAGGATATTGCCTCAATGAGAAAAAGCATGTTCTGCACTTGTCAAAAGGCAGTAAGTAATGATTAAAATAGCAGTGTGAAACGCTGGGAGATTAAAGTGATGCTAATGATAAGTGAGAGAAGAAAAGGGCAAGCTATATTTTAATCCCTGAGAGAATGGTTAATGACTTCTATTGCCTGAGATTAAACTAAACCTGTCTCATCAGCTTTTTCTGCCTGGTGAAAAAAAGCTCTCTGCACTTTAATTTATTAAAGTCTTTTAAGGAAGCACATTGATCCACAGAGGTTAAACTTTAAAAAATTGTGCAAAATACACACTAAAAATGCTTTAACAAAAGTGTGACTTTGTTGCTTTAGGCAAGCTCACAGTTTTATAAAGAATTCATTGTCTATGGGTTGGTGAATTTAATTAAGGAATATTAATTACTTAAACTGGGAGGTTTGTTCCTTTTTAAACCAGAACATTTTTGCAATACCAGTGTAGGAAAGGTAGCTAGTACGTTTTAGAATAAGATAGGAGCTGAAAGGGATAGAGTAAGTTACGGCTAAAATTCCTGTATGATCTATCATGATAGTGATATCAAAAAGCCATTTAAAAATGTTTTTTAAAATATGTGTACTTCTTCATATGACGTAATGCGTACATTTGTTTATACTGAGTTACTGTTAATCTATTTCTTTCAATAATTCTTACGACTGCAAGACGGTGTTATAAAACCATCTTTATAACAAGAAGCTGCCCATTTCAGAATTGCCTTTTCAAAAAGCATATAAAGTCTTTTTTCACTTTAGAGAGGGATGGCAGGAGACTTGTTAATTAGACTATTTTTTTAATGCAATTGATAAAATTGTTAAGTCTGAGTTCTTAGGATAGACTGCAACATTGCAGCATATTTGGCAAAACAAGATCTTCCTCTCAGGCAGCTTTGGAAGCTTTTGTCACTCTTAACCTCCATCCTTTCTTTACACTTACTTCACATAGCATGTGTATTGTCAGTATAGAAGACAGACAATGGGTTTAGCAACAGAAATATTTAAGCAAGTATGTATGGCTTGCCTAAGCCTCATCTAAGTTCCAACTCAATTTACTATTTGACTTTATTTTTTTTTATTTATAGGTAAGAGCACTGGAAGTAAACAGGGTGGTTTTTGTTCTGTCTTGCAAGTTCAGTACCCACAGTGCCTTTCTGGCTCTGTACTAGGAAACTGCAGCATGCATCCCAGCTCGGGGAATAAATCCAGTGCTCATAGATACCGACAGTCCTGTTCTATATGCTTTTCCTCCTGCCTCATGGAAAGCATTTTGCCTTTTCAAATCTCTGAAATTCTGTAAATAAGGAACCTGCTTAGTAACTATCTTATGTGATGGTTGTAATCCAGGTTGTTTTTTAAAGCTGTTTTTTTAAGTATAACTTGTTTGTTAAGTGAGTTTAAACTTGATTCGTGCTTTGATGTTAATGAAACACCAATTTATCGGAAGGCCCTGCAGCCCTAATGAGCAGTTTCTTTAAAAAGAACATTTAATCAAGGTTTATTTTTAACTTGTTTAAACAGATCTAATAGTTTGTGCTGATTTCATTTCAGTATAATAATTGCTAGCAATCCTATTAGTAAGTCGTAGTACATGGAAGTTAACACAAATTCCATTCTAATGAGTATAGTATAACAGCAAAATCCTTGTAGTCAAGGAAAGGTTCATGTTCGAGAGGAGTGACAGAGGCACTCGGATGTTTTACTGACAACAGATTATTTTTGTTTTTATATAAATGTCAGGCATGACTTGCTAGTATTGAATTGAGTTTTGTTATTTTTGAGAGGATGCTTCGCCTCTCAAAAATAACAAAACTCACTTAATAGTTTTGTATTAACTTTTTAAGGTGAAAGGAGCCATTTACTTTCTGATGTTAGGAGGAGTACTTGATCTGCTAGCATAACATGTATTTGTCTTTATGTTTTACCTGTATGAAGATTTAGTTGTAATATGCTATTTTATGAGGATAAACTTCCACAATCTAAAAATACAGCTTGTGGCATTTATTTTAATGAATAAAAAACCTTGGAAGCAATTTAGAGTGAAAAGCAAATGAAATTCCAGTGCTCAATTTATAGTTAAGAAAAATCTCTAAAAGAGAAGATTAAACTGAAAAACATGTGATCAACTGAAATACTATTTTTTATTATTAGCTTACAGCTACATCTGTACGTACTAGAGACTGCATAGTCACATTTTCATTGTGACTAAAGTCTTAAGTCTAAATTCCAGTTTATTGGAAAAAAAAAATATCCTATCAGTATTTTCAGTCTTAAATACAGTGTTCTGGTGTTATGGGTCGAGTTCCGTTATTAGCTTTTAAACTTTTTATTACTTAGTCTGACACCATGACATTTAAAATATGAGGAAGTTTGGAGATAAATAATACGGAGTGATTTAGGATTTTAGAGCTGTACTAAAAAGCATTCTGATTCACTGAAGGGCATCTGTAAGTTACACATTGTTTATAGGTTTCTGGGTTTCTGATTAGAATCCAGGTGCTCAGTGTTTTACAAGCTTTGGAGCTGGGGTGAAAGAAAATATCTTGAGAGAACATTGATAATTAGATTCTAGTTGTAGAAGGAGTCTTGGAAGTCACTGAATGCAGGGTTACACCCAAAGAGGCAACTTGAATGGTCAATACTTGAGCCTATCCTTAGGTGGAATAATTATTCAGTGGTTTTTTTCTGCCTCTGTGGGCAGTGATGGAGGAATATCTTAGCTCTAGCTTGCTCTTGTGAGACTAGTTTCTTCATTTTGAAAGAAGTCAGAGAATAATAGGAATGCTTAGTTATTGCATACTTCCTCATTTTTCTTCCTTTGCTTCTCTGGTTACAGAATAAGTTTGATTTAGTCAAAATTCATAGTACCTAGGTGTGTGACTAATTTTATACTGCCTACATAATTTAGAAAATGTTTGTTAATGATTAAACAAAATCCTCTCCTCTCCTCTCCTCTCCTCTCCTCTCCTCTCCTCTCCTCTCCTCTCCTCTCCTCTCCTCTCCTCTCCTCTCCTCTCCTCTCCTCTCGAATATCTCCAGGATATGATTTTCCTCTGTCCAACAAACTCCGCTTTTGTGATCCATGTTTATGCTGGGGAAATGATGTGGTCCTGGTTTTCTTGAGGAAATAATAGCTTCCCAATCTTGTCTCCTTGATGGAAGAAAATCTGCAAATGTAAAATATGTTTAAAGAGTTATCAAACTGTCATGTCTGTGCAGTTCATGTGAGTTCATGCCTAGAAAACCATGTCTTTAGGTCTTGCCGGTGGACTTGCTCTGGCTCAACTCTTCATCTAGCTGTCCTCAGCCTGGCACTCTTGCTATCAGAGAAAGAACAGGACAGACTGTCTTGGTGGGATATTGCAGGACAATCTTAACGTGAGAAGTGTTGCTGAGTTCTTGTCTCAAAGCTGTTCTTAGGGAACAGAAGGCCTGGCTACGATCAGGGGGAGATTCTGGTGCTCAAGGGTCTTCAGTGTTCAGTAAGGAACAATTGTCATTGCATTGAATGTGTGAATCAAAGCAGGGCACCTCCATAGTTAAATTTCACGATGGCTTTTTAAAAAGGAAGGAAGATTTTGGAATTCATGTTCCCTTGTGGTTTTATTCTGGGGACCTGTTTTGAAAGAAACTAGCACAGATGATGGTGGGAGTCAAAGCACAGCGTTAGATTAAAAATTACTGCATTTAAGCTTATTATTCACATTGACTTTTGAAAGTGAATAATATTGCATACCTAGAAATACTTTTAAAGGTATATGTTTTTAAAAAATTAAAAATACTTAATGCTGTGGTGCAAAACTAAGGTGAAAAAACAACTCTATCTGGTTTAGGTCCAGAGTTTCTGACAAAACTTGTGAAGGGAATGGTAGTTCACATCAAAATTCTCTTTTGTAATGGAAGTTTAGAGACTTCTTTCAAGAAATAAATTGGCACTCATCTGTTCATTGACAAATGTGTGCTCCGATGAATCACGTCATCTGACTTAAGTCCTTTTTTCAGCCTTACTAAAAACAAACTCATGCTATTTGTACTTAATGCTGATACACAGTGCACTCTGAATACTAAGTTGGAATGTATTTACAAATGTGAAAGAACCTGTGGTCCTTTCATGCATCAGGTTGTCATAGAAACTAATTAACTTTCATTTCTGTGTCAGGGCAAAGTAGTGTGATGCAGATGTAAATTGTAGTTCAGAAATCACCAGGATGAAACTAAAGAAAAAGCAAACATCAAAACCTTCAGAATTCCTGCAGGACATTGGGAATGCAAAGTATGTGATGGGAAGTTACAGTGTTAAATGCCTCATTTCACCAGGTCTTTTTGCATAATCTGCTGCTTCAAAAGTGCTTAGAATGTTACTAAACTGACAAAACAATATGGTTTATGTATATTACATTTGTATGTAAAAATGGATGTATCCAGGGAGTATGTATATGTGTTCATGAAGTAGTGAAATTCTGCTAAGAAATCATGTCTAAAATATAAGTGGCAATTACAGACTAATATCTGCTAGAAAAACTTTAAAAACTTATAGTATAATCTTTTCTTTCTCAAATGAATTAAGCTGATTTCACTCTAGTTAGTTTCTCACATTGAGTTATTATAATTTTACGTGAAAAGTGAATATATTAATATTTTAACTGTGAGGGGTATACTTTGACTGGCTTAAGTGGTAAAGCAATGTGATTACAAGATGATTTATTGGAAGTCATTGAAAATGATTTATTAAGAGAAAAATGTTGTGTTACTAAAGCTTTTTTTTCCCTCTGCTGAAGATGGGGTTATGCTGTCACATTTCTTTCTTCAGAAGAGGAAAGCAGCCTGCAAAAAAATCAAGAAAGCATTTTGCTTTGTGGGTTAATGGCATGAATAGATTGTAAAGAGAGTGGCCAGCCTGCTTTTACAACAGAGGTGGAGTGAGCCTTGTCCTCTGGTGTGAATTCACTCTTAATAAGGCCCACTATTAGGGGGAAGACTGTATGAATCTATACTGACCAGTTGGGCTGGGTAGTAGTTTCATGCACACTTCCAAGAGCAATGGTCAGCCTGTGGCACTCTCATTCCTGGGCTGTTCACTGAAATTCACGTGCTACCACTGTTTGTGAGACCGTGCTGTGAATCAGATTAGTGATTGATCCAGATTAAAATATCTTTCTCCTCCTCTCCCTCCTTCCCCCTCCTCTCCTCCCAACCCATTTCTAAGGAGGGCCATAGAAAGAATGGTTGGGCCTTATGATTGTAAAAGCAGTGTCTTTCTTTAGATGACATTTCTTAGATGAGGAAAGGAAGAGAAAAAACACAAACCTGTAGCAGAGTGGGTGAGCAATTTATAATTTAAGGAATAGAAGACTTATTGCTCTTGCATGTTTTCCCAGCTCCAAGTGTGAACTTAAAGATTTGTTAATGTTGCATTTAGAAGTAAAAAACTATAGAGGAAGATGTGCAGTTACACAATTTTCCTGTAGTTGATTCATTTGCACATGAAAAAAAGAAGAACATATTCTTATAAATGACAATCGTGGCAAAGCTAAAGACAGTAATTTTTCAGCTAAGGCAAAAAATGTGTGTGAGTGGAAAGTACATGAATACCCCATCCCAACAAAGTGGAGAGGAGAGAGGAGAAGGAGAGAAAGGAAGGGAGAAAAAACGTTGAGGGATTGATGATGTATTATCTCTTTTCTCACTTTGTTAAATGCAATTTTTTTGTTTTTCCTTCTGGCTACTCTGCAGTTTCTTGTTCTTATGAATAGCTCTGTTTCATTGTTTTGAAGTCAATGCACATTTATTTTGAAATATGATGTAAAATGAGCTAAAGGAGAGACAATTTATCAATGAAGTATGTATTTCTCCTATCTTCTTTTATTGTGTATATATATATATATGTTTCTCTATTCAGGAAAGTCACTGACAACTCTCCAATTGACTTCAGCAGGACAGGACCTGGCAGTATAATTAGGCATATCTTAATAAATGGAAAAATTGATGTGTCACAGAAGAATAATATTTTGTGTGCTGTAGATGTTGTAGAAGAAGGGTAATATGGAAAGAGATTGAAAGGGGCAGTAGGCTAGATCTGTTGAAATTTTATCAGTATAAAACATAAGTAATGGCAGATATTGCATCCCAAGTCTTGTTCCATAAACGAAATGGCACATACTTATGTATCCGTGTCCCTCAATTTCTCTATGTGCATGGATACAAAAATAGCTTAACTGCTGTGCCAAGTACTAAGGGATTCCTGAAACCAAGATGCTTATTTGCATCTTATGTATTCTGTTGGAAAACTTAACCCTCAAGTCTTTTTTGAGACCTTAGGTTCAAAGTCTGCAGCTGAAACATCTGAACCACCTGAGACTATAAACCAGAGTTTAGGCTTCCTTAAATATTTCAGAGGGAACGACCAAAGCAAGTGTGTTACCATAACAAAGCTTTAAGGATGTCCAGTAAAGGACCGATGTAGCTTTGGACACACAGATGCTCTTCCATGAATCTGTTCTGTGTGGAAGGAGCACCTGGGTTGGCACTGGTGGTGATGGAGGTGGGGCTTATAAAGCCACCAGGCTCAGCAAAAACTAAAAGAGAGGAAAGACTAAGTTTTGTTTGTGAAGAAATCTGCATAGAAGCGTAGCATAGGATGGCAGTTAGGTGAGAGCAGCAGTCTACAACATCTCTGTCACAGCAAGACTACCTGGCATAAAATCTAAGCAGGCAAGGCATTGGTTACGTCTCAGATAATATAAAAGCCGTGTGGTCTCACACTACATCTTTTTTATTATTATTGTTATTCATCAAATTAAGGAGCTCTTCAGTAAGCTTTGTTCTCCTTCCTGCTACCCAGAGCAAATTAGATAGTTATGGGCTGACTGGATAACTCCAAGGCATCTGCAGGAAATTCACATTACTATCAAACGAAAGATTAATACAAAGAACTCCTTTGTAAGAACGGTTGTGAGTGAATACAGTTTGATAGTGGGCACAAGCACTCAGTGGTATGTTGAATCTTCCCACAAGGCCATTTTACATAATTTATTAACAAGATCATTTTACTTTCTGATTTAAAAGATTTGTAACTATAAGCTCCTGTGTTTTCCCTGAACAAGTCACACAATGCACACAGTAGGCAAAGTGTTAAAGGGCTAGGAAAATATTATTTCATCACTCCTGTTCCATTAGAATTCACTTGGGTGGCTGAGAAAATGGTTTATGGATTAGAGAGAGAAGAACAAGCTAAAACATTTCATACCTTCATCTCTGATAAATTCCCCAAACTCATTCTTCGCATCTGAGCCATAAATAACAACCATGCTTTTTGCTAAAAAGAGCTTTTTTCCTGTACCAGGTCTTTTGTCTTGGAGATGAATGCTATAATAAATTTGAAGTCTTAGGGGGGGCATTGTTTGAACTATAACATTATGGTTTACAACTGTTGCTTCTATTATGAGGAGGATAAAAAGCGACTATGAAGCTTGATCTCTGTCACAGAAACAGATTAATATTTCAGCCTTCAGCTTGGGTCAAGTGTATGATTTTTCCCAAAAGCACCTTAGCAATTAATTATTATTCTGTTTGCATTTAAAATCTTACCCCTTTAACCACTTTTCAACCTTATCCAAATGTTATGCTTATTTAAATTCTATATCGAGTCATTTTTTTCAAGTTTAAAATGTATGCTATAGATCAATACAAGTAGGAAAGTTTTAGAAGAAAACATTTTTGGACAACAAAGATTCATCAAAAGGTATTAA
Organism: Colius striatus; assembly: GCF_028858725.1. Classification (NCBI taxonomy): domain Eukaryota; kingdom Metazoa; phylum Chordata; class Aves; order Coliiformes; family Coliidae; genus Colius; species Colius striatus. The sequence goes on along the minus strand of NC_084759.1, from coordinate 40,921,395 downwards.
TTTTTTTAGATACTCTTGTATTTGGACAATATTTGTTTAAAGATTAAGATTGCACTTCAAAATTTCAGTTACGTTTCTCAAGATAAATGCAGACAGCTTAAAAGTTTGTACTAATGAGCAAACAAAGCATGCATGTAACACTGAAGTAGAAGAATTAAAATTATTGTACTGGTAAACTCTAGCTTTTGGAGATCGTGGTCAAAATAAGGGTCCTTATGAAAGAAAATAGCAGGCCTTATCTTTCAGCGTCTGCTCTACTTTCCATACATGAGCTGAACTATTTGAATTTTTAGCTTTGAATAATCTCAATTTGCTATACCTAGTATAACATCAGGGTGAGATCCTACTTGACTACTTTGCTCACCTACTGGCAGAAAATCAGCTGTGTTAGAGTAGTGCAAATCTTCTGATTAAATATACCGAAAAACAGTGAAGAAACGTTTCCTCTCAGTACCAGCAGGTTTCCCACGCCTGTTTGGTCTTGATTATTCTTACTACCTATGAGTTTTTAATTTTTTGACTGTTGGATCCACATGTACTAGTCACTTGTCTGGATCTAGCCCTAAGAGTAAGAGTTTGCAATGTACTAGTTAACTTTTGTGAGAAAGGTGAGCTCAGTTTTGATGAAACTGGGGGAGTTGGGCCATCCTGAGAAGCTCTGCCTATAATGTTTCTGGTCATTGCTGAGGAGACTTGGGTTTTAACGAGAGACTGAAGACATACAGACTGGATGAGTGCATGGAGAGATACATAATGTAGTATTGGATGCCAAGTGTTTTTCAAAAGTGTAATCAGTTCTAATTGCAGCTTCTAAGATATCAAACCTCATCTCTTTTCCACCTACTTAATTGTTTTGATTTATGAGCAGCTCCAGTATCACTTGCTCAATCCTTAACACCCTTATTCAGCCACTCATCCTTAAAATATCTGAGTATAGATCTAAGGACTTTCATACCATTTGACTGTATGGAGACTCATATCTTTAAGTCACTTTTTATTTATCTCAAAATGGTTTACTTCAAAATTTAATTGTTTGCAAACATAAGATGAAATTATCAACAGGTAAGGAAAGAATACCTTTGACATAGTCAAACCTGGTGTTAGTATTATCTAAAGACAATTACATATAAGAGAAGAATAAAGGGAATAATGTATGAAAAGTTGTATTGATTACCTATTTTAAGAGATAACTATTAGCTATAAAATGCAACATTTTGCATTCCTTTGTGAGATGTGCACACTCGTATGTTGTTTCATGTGTCAAAGTTCTCAAAAGCAATTCAATAACCAGTCAAATCTATGTTTAAGAAAAAAATGTTAAGAGAAAAGGAAACAACATTTTTTTTTCTAAATAATTTGAAAAGAATTTAAACCGGTAAAATGGCATTAAGAATTTATGGAGTCTTTTTAATTTTTTCTCAATACTTTATATTCTCTTTTGTTTCTTTATGTGTATGTTTGTTGGTAAATAGTTTTTTATGTTAAGTCAGACAAAACAATGATCGTGCTATAAATATATGGAGTATAGCAATGGAAACTATTACAGTGGAAAGATAATCCATGTTGCTTGTTCTGCGCAAGTTTAAAAATTTTCTGAGGTTTTAAAAAAACCACAATCAATTGGAGAAGAAGAGCCAAATTTAAAATAAGGAGCTAGGCTGAAGCTGATATGCAGTCCAATGGTGTGGACTTCGTGATTGCAGTTTGGGTTTCAGCCCTCACTTTCCCCACAATCCCATCTGGAAAGGGGTAGGTCCATATTTGTTGCTGCTATGTTTCTGTACAGGATTTTTTTTTGTACAAGAGGAGAGACTTCCATTTCTCTATTTATTGCTCTGTGAAACTAAAATAAATTTAAAATGAAATCTGATTTGTTTTGTAGTCTTGTTTACTAAATCTGCCCTCCTTTTTAGACTCTCAATACATCCTATGTGATAATTTCTGTACTATTTTTCAAAAGGAAATAGCATTTTAGATTTAGCAGGTAAGACCATTTGCTGATTTAAGAAATATGCTTCCTGTACTCAAGAAGTTGAAAACTGTGAAATCTTAATATTTATCTAATGCATTTTATGAAATAATACATATCATAGAATCATAGAATGATAGGGGTTGGAAGGGACCCTTAGAGACCATCGAGCCCAACCTTTGTAAATATAATGTAATATTACGTTATATAATTTAAAGCCAAAATTAATTTTGTTAATTTGAACTAATTTTAAAAAGTCCTTTATTTATAACAAAGGACATAATGTTAAAACCAAATTTTGAACTGGACCTTAAGTTGATGTTGAGTTGGAAATGAAGGAACTGTATTCCAGATTTTAGTTTTGTTATAAGACATCATTTCATTTTTTCCTAGCATAGTCTTTTCAATCAGCAATAAGAAAAAGAGAGTAGGAACTCTTGCCTTTCTCATTTCCACATACTTTTGGTGTGAATATTGCCTTCAGTTGACAAACTGTATATAATGTTTTTTTTCTCCAGTGAAAATTCTACTTTTATCTAAAAGATCAGCATTTGTTCAAAACAATGTGTCAGGAGTCAAAGAACAAATAAACCCTTAAAAATGCCCTTTTACCTAGACTTGACCTAATTGTTACTATTATGTTTGAATATTCATATTTAAGATAAGGAAATTATTATTAGTGCCTTGAAGCATTCAAGATTTATTTTACCATTGGTTAGCAAAAGTTGAGGGAACTGCGCCTGGACTAGCATCAGACTCTTTGCCTAAATCTTGTGATTGACAGATGTGAAATAGTGAGCTCCATTTGTTTTGGTGTTTTTTTTTTTTTTTCCCCCTTTCCATTGGAAAAGCTGTGTATTTTTGAATCATAGTTAAGCAACGAAGTGGAAATCAAAAAATGAAAAATTATTCCAAAGGGATAAAAATGTAGACAGAATAACTGAATAAATAAAGACAATGCAGTCTTTGGGGGGATACTTGTGCTAAATTACTTCTTTCCTTTAATTCCTGTAGTGCATCCTTACTGATTGACATCTGAATGGCAGTAATTTGGGGTAATGGGTAGCTACTAATTGAGGGTGAGCTTCACTACTTCTCAGAAGAAGATTCTCAAGACCTTCCAGTATAACATTCAAATCCTGTATTAAGTGCATAAATTGGTATAGGATTTTATGTTAGCCTTCTCTGTATGGGTTAATTTTATCAGATCTGCTTATGACAGGCGTTAAAGTGTGCTTGAAAGATGTCTGTATACATATGGTAATTTCTTACTTGTGGCTCTCTTTTCTGTATTTATGCAGCATGGTACCTACCAGCATTGTGGCCAAAGATAGCTTTTTATTGTGCTATTTTGTCACTGTTTCTAGGACTGTTTTGTTCAAAGAGTTTTAGATGGATGTTCTGTATCCTTATCCGCAGAATTGCATGATTTCAACCCATTATGTCTATGATTGCAGAATTAGGTTATGTAGGTATACTAGAATGGTACTAGGAGATAAAGCTTTTTTCAACACAGTTCTCAAGCAGTTGACTTACGAAAACATATATACTTAAAATTTACCTTCATGGAATGGAGTCACTGAAAGTACTGTAAGTGGAGTATTTTTATTTTTTTTTTGGGCAGCTGTTGATTGTAGGTGTTGATGTATGAGGAAGAAATAATCTATTTTGATTCCTAGTGTTTTGCAGAGTTTGCAGGACGACTGCATAGAGCTCAAAATAATGCCTTGTTAGGGGTATTTTTAGCGTTAAATCCTAGCTTAGTGTTGGGATATGTAGATGACATGGGAATGTGAACAAGAGCTGAGGAGACTACTCCTTGAATATTTCTGTAGAGGGGTTTAAATTTTACATGCTGACCTACAGCTTTCTGCTCTGAGATCTCAGTATTTCTTGTATTTGTCAAAGAGGCACTGAATATCTTCTCTGTGAACAGCTGATAGAAGAAAAGCCAGTTTCATTTGTGTCAGAAAGAGAGGGAATGACAAAGAGTACCCTCCCCCTCCTGTAGAATGTGAGGGGGGTAGAAAAGGAGGAGGGAAGTAGGAAAGTCCTCCAGGAGGTGAGGATAGGAGGAAGAGAACATCTTTAATTTGTTTTCTGAATAGGGACAGAAGACATAGACTTAAGAGAGCGTTCTTCCTGTTGTAAAAAAATGTGGATAAAAAAGCCTGGCTATGTGCTAAAGGTAACCCAAGCTCATCGAAGTTTATGGACGGGATTTTATTATGTGCAATAGCACTGCTATGTACCTGCAAAGTATGTTTGTTACTTTTGCTTTATCTGAACTGGAGAGAGGTTTTGGGATCCTGAAAAAAAAAGCTGCATGAAATATCCTGTTACCTATCATTACTTATCTTGTGTGATTACAAAGCTATTGACGTCTTCCCATACAAGTATCCAGAGTTTTAAAGTGCAAGACTCTAGAATGGGGGGGTGGGGTAGTTTTTTGTACTTTGTTTCTTCCCCCCCCCCCTTCTTTTTAAAATAGCACCAGTTTTATTTAAAAAGCATTAAGTTGATAAAACCTACTAAGTTTAGGTTTTGAAAGATGCCAGGAAGCTCTTGTCAGGATGCTGAGTTTTAATGGAAGTTGTGAACACGTCCTGTCCCTCAACTAATTCCCAGCAAATATCAGGATCGAGCCTAATGCCCAAGCAGTGATCGATAAGAAGACAAAGGTGTTTTTGATGGTCGAAAAATATTTGGAAAGGCAAAAAGGTCAAAGCGAGTAGTAATAAAAAAAAAAAAAATCGCAAACCCTTCTTGTGAATCTGCTTGGGAACCTTTTTTAAAAAAAAAAAAACACGTTATTAGCAGACAGGCCTGTGTCCTTTCCTTTGATGATGGTAACAAGTTCTATGACATTGCCACTTTGAGTTCTTGCTTCATTAGATTGGGTGACTGTTTATTTGAAATTGTAATGAAATATTTACTTTATAGAGCTATAAGGATTAGCGGCGATAATTGAGTGAGGCTGATCCGGAGCTTTCAGTGTAATAGGGCCCCCTTGTTTGAATACAGAGCGCAGGGAGAATGGCGGGGCGAGGCAGCGTGTTTCTGCCTGTCACTTTCTCTCTACATGTTGCTTTTTCTCCCGGAGATAAGTGGGCCTAATGCTGAACAAATACTGGAAATCAGAAGCCACTGAGAATCATTCGCCTCTCGCTTTCCCATGGCAGCCTGATAGACGCCCCCCTCTCAAAAGAGCCCACCCCCCGCCTCCCCCTTCCCCGGCCGGCGACGATTTTGTCACCGCCAGCAAATCCAATTGAAGAGCCCGCGGGCCGGCGGGGCGAGCGGGGCCTGTCAGCGGCCGCCAGCCCGCCTGAGGGGGGTGCGGGGGGAGCGGGGCACCTGGTGCCGCCGCCGCCGCCGGCCGTCACGGGCCTGCCGCTTTGTGCCGCCGAGACGTGCGGCCATTTCCAGAGAGAATGGCAGAAATTAATGCAAATGAGTGAATGGAACCAAACGTATTTTCATGCAGATCGGAGGGGCTCGCGCGGGCTGCTTGATAACAAGTCGCGGGGAGAAAAGGCCGACATTGTGAGGACTCATTTTTTCCCCATTTCTTCTCACTAGTGCCTCATAAGGGCCCTTTGTTCTCTAAGTAACTCTTTCTAAACTATTGACATTGCTCATTTATGTGAATTTCAGATTTTTTTTTCTTTTTAGCTCCCCCCCCACCCCCGCCCCGCTCCCAAGTAGCCTTGGGTGATCTGGGAAAGCGTTAATTGCGAGAGGACAAGGAAACTGGCTGAAACAAGAAATGCAATCATTAAGTGTAATGTTGCAGTTGTCCATGCCTCATTATAACATGCATACAAGGCAATAAAATGCGTGTTTCACAAACAAATCTTTTAACAAGTGTAGTTCAAGAGCTTCCAGCTGTCCAGATTTACACCTATTTCTTTTTCCTTTTTTTTCAGTCCTTATTGCATATAAAGCTTATACTCTTTTAGAAGATATATTTCTACAACGACAGACTTCATGCCTTCAGAAATAAGTTTTCACTGCTTTTTCATTAACAATTCAGAAAAGGAAAGGGGGGGAGTTGTGCTCTTTCAGGTTTTACAAAGAAAGCTAATTGCTCTAAAGAAATTAAACTTTCCAGTCTTTTCTAGAAACGTCTCACAACTTAAGCTTTGCACTTCATATATGGAACGTGCCTTTTAGATTTTGAGTAGTTATGTTTTCTGTAGTTGTAAGCACAACTTTTAATGGTGGAAAATGTTTTTAATTTCATGCCATTGTTTATTTTTGAAAGCTTAAAAAAAAAAGGAAGAGTAGCTAAATAATCAGCTGTAAAGGTCATCAAGTGTAAGTACAGCTCGGAACTGGTGAACTATCGGACCCAAGAGTAAAGCAGCCAGAAAGAAAAAAAAAAAAAAAAAAAGAAAAGGTAACAGATTCAGCATTGTCCAAAAGTTCCAGACCAGTGATTAATGTGTAAGATAATGGACTTGGGAAATGAGTAAACACTCCCGTGCTCCCTGCTTTGTGCTTGAATGACTTGATGACAAGGGCAGAGCAAGGTGAGAATTTAAACAGGACTACAGGGAAAGAGACAAAGACTTGCGACAACAGCATATGAGAGGGGGAGTTGGCTGGGTTGCCTTATTGCAGTGCTAGGGGCAGAGTCCCCAAAATGTAGTAACTGCAAGTTCCCCATTGGTTTCCTGTTTTGGTTTGGGTTTTTTTTGTTGTTGGCTTGGTGTTGTGTTTGGTTTTTTTTTGTTAAAGCCACAACAATTAATGTTTTTTTTTAAGAAATTCCATTTAGGCTAAACCTCAGATCTCACACTAATCGGAGATAATACTTGTTTTAAAACTTAAGCTAGAATTAGTCATGGTTTCTCTGAATTATGCCCTTTGATACGTTTTGCCTTAGATTTATGTCTTGCTAAAGAACTCCTAAGTGATGTTTTAACTTAAGCTAAATGACATTTTAGCTTAAGATATATGATGATGTGTTATTAGATGCTTTGTTGAAAACTGTCGTCTCAGTTTATGTGCAACTATGTAATGATGAACTTTCCTAATCATTTTCTGTACTCTTCTAGAGAAATTATGTTTTATTAGTCTGTGACAGATAGCCTACCTCTGCCTATTTTTGAATCACTGGAGACATAAAGATAATTCATGACAAAACAATACTTATCAGGAATCATAGTATTTAATAAGTCTCGGACTTTTCTCTCAAATTGAATTTAATGCTAATAATGAAGGTGAAATCTCCAGTTTTTCTTGTTTTTTTTTTCTCTGATACACCTTAGTTCCTATTATTCATTTAAGTAATTTAGGGTTTAGATTTTATAATGCTTATCTTCCAGTGTTGATGTTACCAATAACCTGTTGGATTTTTTTAAAGCTATAGCTACTTAGACAAAAAAGTTAGATAAGGAACTGGTTTTGGGGTTTTTTTTTTGGGGGGGGGGGTGTGTTTGGGTTTTTTTTCATAGTATTTTGCTAGGTGGTTTTATTTCAGAGCCTTTCAGAAATATTGGTTAATTTTAGGAAAAAAAAGTCTTATGAAAATTTGTGCAAGCATTTCAGCAGTTTAGGCTTTGCAAATGTGTTATTTGTATTCACTCAGATCTATTATAATACTAGCTTGTTGTCAGGGCACCACAAAGCCATAGTCATAGGTCTCACTGTACTAAGGGCTATGCAAAACCTAAATAGCTCAGTGTAAGGGTAAAATCCTGATCGATCAAAGATATTTTCCTTTTTTAATATTTGATGCTGTATTCTAATTAGTGTGTTGGAGAATTTGCAGGTCTTCCATGGAGTACCTCTTGTTTAAAAATCTCCATGTTAAACTTAGCACTTAATCAGTATATGCTGTTTTTAGGGAAATTCTTTCGATTTCTTGTAAAATAGGTTTTATGGTATTTCAAACAGTGTAGAACAAAGCAAATGGAACCAGAAAGATTCTGTTACAGTAGCTAAGGGTCCATAAAGCTATAAAACCTAACACAATCCACATTTAAGCAGTTAGATCTTTTCCTAAATGCAATACAAAATTCTCAGCTCATAATGGTGGGTTTTTCAATATGAGATAAATAATACCACTCAAATTTTTCTTAAGCTTTTCATTTCTTAAATCAAGATATCTTCAGTCTTTGGTCTGAATTTGTCTTAATTTGATCTCTGAACAGTTAAATGGAAAACGTTTGTCTGTCATTAAAGGTTTCTCATTCATTGTGTGTTTATCCACTGCTAACAGGAGTTTTGTTTATTGTTGATCAAATGACAGATTTTGATGTAATATTATGCAGGACATAACAGTTATTAGTATTTTCCCTTCTTCACTGTATTTTATGAGTTTAGATTTCAACTCACTAGTGCCTAGTGCCTATAAGTCTTAGCAGTCTTGTCAACTTTGATGGTCATACTTATGTATAAGCATATATAAAGTACCAACTTGATTGATCATCTGGAATTCTTTGTGTGTCAACGTCACCATCTTCCCTCTTAGGGGTGAGAACTTTACTGTTTGAGCAGCACCTAGAATCTAGGCAGTGCTATACTGTAAAACAGAGAGAACAGCTGTATGATTAGGGCCTCAGTCCTGTGACTGGTGTAGTTACCTTTGAAATATGTATAGGTTCTCTATTGCAAATTAGGAAGATTTTTTGTTGTTGTTAGTCTGACAGGGAGGGAGCCGTGGCACAGGCTGCCCAGGGAGGTTGTGGAGTCTCCTTTTCTAGAGGTCTTCAAAACCCACCTGGACACGTTTCTGTGTGACCTGATCTAGGTGGACTTGTTTTTAGCAGGAGGGTTGGACTAGATGATCTCTAAAGGTTACTTCCAACCTCTACCATTCTATGATTTTATGTAGTCTGGTAAATGTATTTGGTGGTCACTCTTAAGCTTTCTTACGGGCCAGATTTCATGGATGCTACCAGTGAAAGCGTGCTTGGAAAAAGTCAGTGGGTGACTTAAGTGTGGTTTCTAGCCCAGAAAAAAGGAAGTTGGTATGGCATCAATTGGTTTATCATAAGTAATCAAATAATTACTCAATGAGAGTATATTTATCTTTGGTATACTTTGGTAATACACTTATGTGTGTTTATTTCTTAATATGAGTTCAAGTGCTGTTACTTTATACATTCTGCTGATTATTTCTTTTGTCTCACAGTTCGTGTCTATTTAAGGCTTCCACTTAGAGCGTTGAATTGTTACTTCTTCACCCTTTAAGTAATTCATACACCAAATACATATAAAGTTAGAGAACCTGTGTACCTAATTCATCATAGAATCATAGAATGGTAGGGGTTGGAAGGGACCTTTAGAGATCATCTAGTCCAAACCCCCTGCAGAAGCAGGTTCACTTATATCAGGTAGCATAGGAACATGTCCAGGCGGGTCCTGAAGACCTCCAAGGAAGGAGACTCCACAACCCCTCTGGGCAGCCTGTGCCACTGCTCCATCACCCTCACAGTGAAATAGTTTTTTCTTATATTTAAGGGGAACTTTTTTTGCTCCAGCTTCATCCCATTACCTGTCCTGTTGCTAGCTACTATAGAAAAAAGGAATGTCCCAACGTCCTGACACCCACCCTTTAGATATTTATAGATGTTAGTGAGATCTCCCCTCAGTCTCCTCCAGACTAAACAGTCTCGGTTCCTGCAGCCTTTCCTCTTACGAAAGATGTTCATTCCCCTGATCATCTTGGTGGCCCTGTGCTGGACTCTCTCCAGCACTTCCCTGTCCCTCTTGAGCTGAGGAGCCCAGAACTGGATGAGGCCTCAACTGTGCAGAGTAGTGGGGGAGAAGAACCTCCCTTGACCTGCTGGCCACACCCTTCTTGATGCATCATTTCCTCATTTGTACCTGGAAAAGGTTAATGAGAGACCAGCACTGTACATAGGCCATTGTTTTCATGTCTTTCACTTAGTAAGTAACTTTTGTGCTCTGAATCACATAAACAGAGACAAGAATGAAGCCCAAGAAGTGGTTTCATTCTGGTGATTTTTCAACTTATAAATTCTATTGTGATTTTGTTTTAGTTTTCCTTACTGAGTTTTTGAATCCTTTTCCTTTAAACTCCCTTATGGGGACTTCTGTCACAGTTTGTGTCCTTCTGTCCTGGAGAGACAGCTGAAAAATGCGAGTCCTAAAACTCAAATGTTTGATTCATTCTGAACTACAGATTTCATAGTCCTGTCTGTATTTGGTCCAGTTTCATATGAGAGTAAAATTTGTGATATGTTTCTGTAAGGAATTCTGGCACTTGATATTGTTTGTCATCAATTATTGCTCTGGTGATGGTCTGTGGTATACAGTTATGTATTTATAAGGCAGCAAGCGGTGGAGTAAAACAGTTTAGATCTGTTTTTTCATTCTGTAATAAAGTGTTCAGCTTCTTTTTCACCTTACCATATCACAATTAATTTCCACAATGTCCTTTTAACTACATATCAGGAATTATGTGATACTAACCATATACATCATTAATTTAAAAAATAAATTTTACTTTACATAGTAATTACCAAACACTCTGGATCCTTTAAACAATGTTACCTTTGAAAAAAAAAAACAAAAACATTAGATTACTTCTGAGTGTACTGAGGAGGATGGCAGGCAAACACATATTGTGATAATATCTGTTGTATAGTTTCTTTCTGCTAGCTTTAAATATATTGTTTTTACATAGGCATATTTGTTTTCTATTTTGAAAGCTACAGTAGTTGCTATAAAAAGGTTAAATTTGCAAGCACTTATCACACAGCAGTAACTGAGATCTCCCACTCATTTCCTATTTGAAGTACAGGGGGAAAAAAAATCCCTGTGATTGCTATTGGCAAATGAAGACTTTTAAAATGGTACCCACTGTAGCTTCAGTTAGAAATATTCCTAAGTCTTCATAGAAGAAGGGGAGAGAAGGGACATGGTGGCTTGCTAAGAAATGATTAATATGTAAAGTAATCTGTTCCTGAAGAGAGCTATTCCTGAAGGAACCGCACAGCATACATAAATCCCGTTTCTTCTCAGTCTCCAGATAATGTTTATCATTGTGTTTGTGGTACACATAGGTAGATTAATAGATACATACATAGAATCCTGCGTACTTATTGCTTTAAGCTACTGCATGTTCAAACAGATGTTGAAGCCAAGATTAGCCTTTTTTTGCATGTGCTTGTAGTGTGCAAACCTTTTAAAGGCATCTATGAATTATTGCTTTGGTTCAGCATGAGTGCAGTAAGAAGAAATGTACCTCATCTGTAATACACTGTGTAGACTAATATCAGCTTCTTTTTTTCTTATATTGCAGTGAGATATTGATCTGGTAAAATGGTACCATATTGGAGCTGTCTGTTGTGGTATTCATCATGCTGTCACATCCCTAGTGCCTTGGAGTTATTGAAAAGCGGAATTGAGGGAGTTCTGTCATTGTGTGTTGCAATCCATTCATAAGAAAGTTATCCGAAGTAGTATTCTTGCTTATTTATTTATTTACCTCTGGTGAGAGCTGTTTCACTTCTTTGGAGGCTCAGAACCTCCTGTTTCAGGCAAAGGGATGTTAATAGGCTTGGTTACCTCTTCTCAGGCGTCTTTTTCTTGTATAACATTTATTCTTTAGTCAAAGCTCTCACCTGCTGCCTTTACTGATGCTGATGCATTTGGGTTCTGTCCTTTGGGAGTAATATATCTGAGAGCTGTGGCTTCATTGCCCTTATGCTTTTATCTGATAGCTGTGAGAAGGTAAACGATGAACTTTTATATGTAGAAAGCTTTTAGTTTCTTCCCACACTAAAGTATCAGCTAATGTTAAAAGAGCTTTCAAAAATATATAAAGATACTGTCAATCTGCACTGAGTAGATTAAACAGTTTGAATGAATTATTTTTGTTTTGGAGTCTGCCTGGCAACCTGATGATGAATTTAGAAGGTTGTCATGTTTTCTGTGAGGCTGTGATGAAAGAGGGATTTATTTATACGTATAAGCAACAATCTCTTTAACCTGGGTAAAGTAAGGGTCCCGACTTCTGTAGTTTACACATACACTGTAAATAATCACCGCCAATTTAAATATAGTATGTAAGGGATTCGCAGAAGAGCAATTAAGCTGTCATTTGCTGATTTTAAAAGTTATGAAGAGAATGAGGAAAAAGCATAACAGTTACAGATTGACTTTATCTTGTAAAAGGTGCTAAGGATACCTTGTGACTCTTTGAGGGCCTGTAACTCCAGTCAGCTACACTGTGAATTGAGAATGTTCACAGTTTTCTGAGCTAGTCACAAAATTCTTTGTAACTACATGAACTGTGTTCACTTTTTATATTCAAACATTTTAAGAAGTAAAAATTAGAATACCTTTGTCAACATTGCAGTTCCTAGAGATATACAATTGAAAAATATTTTTTAAATAGGCATAATAGCTTTCATATTTATTAAGAATTTATATTATGTTTTGTTGGTGGTGCAAAACTGGCTGTATTATGGATCTATAATAGCCAAATGTGCAGTGTTTTTTATACACAGCCACAGCATGCTCTACAGTTGCTGAGAAGGAGCCTTCTGTGCTGTTAGGATGTATGACATGAATACACATTAAGATTTATCCATGTTCTGTGTAATACTCCTAAGAAGTCTAATAAGTTGACAGAAGTTAATGGAAGGCATAGAATTTAAAGCACATTACTATTACTTACTAATTTATTTGCGCCTTCTTTCCCCATTAAACAAATGATTCTTTAGGCTTGCAAATCAAACCAAAAACTTAGCTTAAATCACCCAAACGATACTCCATGTAGGGCTGAAAGTATGCTCTTCAGGTAGGTCATCTATGGCTGAGTGATACTTTAGATTAAGTGACTTTTGTGTGTCGCTCCGTTAATTTAAACAGCTCAGCTAGATCTATGGTTGTAGAGTTGGAAGAATCACTTGTTGAGTTTCTGTGAGCTCTTACTTTGACTTCCCATTGAATGCATGTAGGATTTCTTTATATTCTCTTGAGTTCTTTTTTGTGTTGCCACTGGGGCAAGAAATTTTTAACTTTTTAACGCTTTTTGTAACATCTCTTTTCATCATTATTACTCAGTGGTGTGTTTCCTTTCAAAAACTTTTTAATGGGCTGTGTAACCTGTGTCACTTCTCTGCCTCCCCGCTCTGTTTCTTGCAGCCTGTTGTACCTTACCCAGAAAACTCTCATGCACTACTTGAGCAAGTGCTATAGCCAGATGAGTTCTCTAGAAGAGACTTACTTTGCTCCATCTGTTTTCTTGGGGCAGCACAAAGGCAACATTTCTAGTGATTTTCATATAGTTGAAAGAATTTTCACTTCGGTGTCAGGAAGCACTTGCAAGAAGTCTGCTCTGTGACATTTCAGGCTTTTCAGAATGTGGCTGTGAGATATAGCCATGCTAGTTTTCTCTTTGAACCCCACCTTCTCTAATATATCTAGTTGATCTTTTTTGAAATTTCTTTCAAGATTGTATCTAGCTGTCCTTGGGTCCCTAATTCTAGATGGCTTTCATCCTGCCATGTCCCATCTTTTTAGTTCCTAAGAACTGTCTCCCAGAACCTCTCTGTGCCTACTAAAGACCTTTTCCTGGATCTGGTCTTCAGTGCCCAGTCTTGCTCTGGTGAAAAAGCTTCTTAACTTTGGTCCTGTTAAGTGTGCATTTGTGCTTCCCCAGGACTCCTGTCTTCATTTCAGTGGTCTGTGTGAAGACTTATTTTCCCTCATGAGAAGGGGAGGACTGAATGCTGGCCATGAGGAGAAGAAAGGACAATTCATCAGTACCTTGAAGCTGATGAGGGAAATAAAAATAAAGACTGAACCATAGGAAGGAAGGGAAGTTGGCATTATACACCTAAAGCTAATGGAAAAGCCTCTCTCCCTCAAAATAAAAATAATGAGACTAATAAGACCTATGCTTCTCCATATTAAAACCTTTTTGTGGATATTCATTTTCCCCCCTCCCCTGCATCATCTGTCATTGTCTTTTTATATGTACGCTGTCCGGAAATGTGTCTTCATCTGTGTTTGGAAAACATCTAGCATACTGTGGGGTGTTATCACAGTGTAAAAAATAACTCCCAGGACAAGATTCCGCTGCTGTATTTATAACCGATTTCAGGAGAAGGAGGATCAGGTTCATTCTTTATGGCTTTTTCACCATGCCTGTATACTGAAGACATTTGATTTACTTAACATATGGCCAAGTGAACTGTTGGGCATATTGGGAGAAATATGTGAAACTACTTTGAAATGTTGCAAATGTGTTTGGAGACCTTTGTGCCACACTGAGCGTTTCTGTTGTTATTCAATTACTCCAGTTTGTGGTTTTTTATTTACTCTGGTTTATTCTTTTCTTTTTAAACATTGGATAACTACATTATTTTTCAAATCTGGTCAAATATATTGGTATATTAGCAAAATACTTCTGCACTTCCTTGAGTGATATCAATTTGTATGTGTCTACCTAATCTACCCATCTTTTAAGTTCTTTCTCTCATCCACTGAAAATGTGTGTGGTTGCCATAATGAAATAATTTTCAGGTCTTATAGAGTACTTAGATCAACAAGACCTTCACTTATTAGAAAGGGCAGAGTAGTAATGCTTTTGGCAAAGCCATTATTGTGGTACTGGTATTCACTAGAAAGGACAGAAATAGAACAACATTGGCCTCCATAAACAATTCCAATTTGATCTGTGTACATGATAAAATCTTGGCTTCTCAATGCATTTAGGTGCTGTCATAGCTGTTGTTGCCAAATAAGAATGCAGTGTGATGTTATTATAGTAAACAGCACTTAAGCACAGCTGGCAGAATTGATCAGGGCCACATTAGAGTGAACTTCAGCAGATGACTGACGCAGCAGAAACAATAACTGAATATGCAAACAGTTCTTGCAATGAATGCTCTGGGGATCAGGCACCATTATTTTTGACTTTGAACAGGGAAAAGGGGCAGATTTGTAACCTCCTTCCTCACAAAAGGGTTCTGGGTACTCTGTAAACATCTGACTGCCATAATCGTAGCTAGTTACAAAGCAAAACTCTAGACTCCCTTGACTATTTAAATTTCATTAATTATTAAAGAAAAAAATATAAATATCAGATAATTTTGTTTAATGTTTCACACAGGATTCTTTCTTTTTTTTGTTTTGCTAGAAAAGCCTTTTCTCAATTAATGCTAATCATTGAGGACTTCCTGTTTAAATTGCACAGAAATGCATGTTTGCCTCAGTGAGGGCTTTTTTCCTCTTCTAATTATTGTAAGAGCTAATTATGTGACCACATATTGCTATTCTTTTATTGTAATAATTTGGATTAGTAAAAATAAACAGAGGATAAATAGTGTATGAACTTCATTCTTGCACAATGTAAATCAGAACTTCTCTTCATATCTTAGTAATTTGTGCACCGCACATTACCAAAATATTTAGAATCCAAGTAAACAGCTATTCATGATTGTACTTTTACATTGTACAGTGTCATCTTTTGATTTATTTGACCATTAATGCAAAACAAACTCAACAATCCAAGCCAAAACAATAGAAAACTTCTTTTTCTATCTTTTTGAGTTTGTCTGCTCGTGTAAATTAATTTTTTTCTTCAAACAATATCTGCTTTAAAAGTGAGCGTGATTGAAATGTAGGAAAACAGAAGGTGGAAGACAAGAAAGAAACAAAAAAGGCCTCTATTAAATGAATAGTTATGCAAAGCCCTGTGAAGTATTTTCAGTTTCATGCTGCCTGTCCTTGAGGAATGGGGATGCAGGCTTTGCTGAGGTTTTAACTCAAGTGTTGTGTGATACGGAAAAGACTGAGTCCAGCTTCATAACCTGGTGACATCAAGTTCTGTTCTCAGGGGCACCATTGCTTTGTCATTGCCAAAATTAGACTAAGATGCATACTAGGGCCTCACAGAGTGCCTATAGAGTTCATGTAACCTGTTGTTAAGTTATCCTGTTTACTTACTCATTAACATCTTCTTATAGCCAGCCTCCCCCCCTTTGGTGGGCAGAAATAAGTAGCTTCCAAAATGTACATATTTAATGTTTTCTGATAATTTTGCTTCAACCTTTTATTTTATTATATTCCACTGAGAGAACTCATAGGGAAATAGAGTTTCTCTTCTGATTTCTCATGTCAGAGGTGGGATTCGCTGTAAATCACACAAAGTTTACCCCACAAGAGATACTCACAATATTATATTCCTTTTATGTTTTTTTCCTACCAAAACCAATTTCAGCTATTTCCCCAAAAGCAGTTTTACACAAATGCAACGTTCTTAATCACAAGAAAACATTTGTGCTAACCTCCTGACTGCTGTTGCCATTTTCCAGCACTTCGGTGTAAAACTGACCTACCGAAAGATACGGGATGTAGTGAGTCAGAAGCTTCTGGAAGCAGTTGCATGATTCTGTCATGTAATACATGCCTTCTATCTAGTTGCACATAAAGGAGCCATGCCCTATCCCTCCCATCACTAAAGAATATGCTTTAGTGTGGATGTCTCCCAGGCTCAACAACAGTTCACAGCCCAAGGAGGGATGATCACAGAATCATGGAATCGTAGAATGGTAGGAGTTGGAAGGGATCTTTAGAGATAATCTAGTCCAACCTCCCTGCTGAAGCAGGTCCACCTAGACCAGATCACTCAGGAGCATATCCCCGTCAGAGTAGTTAAGTATTCATCCAAATTGAAGCAGGAATGCCTAGGGAGACAGCAAGAATGTTTTAAAGTTTCAGCACTTTTTTTTGGTGTCAGGGATGATCAAAATCCTACACAGAGCCAGCTAGTCACATGAAAATGATTATAGTAGGTCTGTAGACTTACCAAGACTGTGATTCACTAGGTGCTTTGCTTTAGGATTGCATATTTTACTAGATTAAGTGAAAACAGGGTAATCCGAAAGTTATAATCCAGATTGAAAGAGAATACTTAAAAATGTCTTTGAAAATTGCTGGTTACAGTGGGAGTGTGCCTCCTGGTCCTTGGTCTGATATAGATACAGATATTATAAGAACTGTTTCTCACTGAGCTTATGACTAGAATTCGTGAAACACTGAAACAGAAATGTTTTTTGGGAGAGTTTGTCATAGAGATAGTCCCAAATTTTTTGCTCAGACATGTTACAGAGACATGTAGTAGTGATTTGGAAAGAGGTGTTTTGTAGTCTGCTTTCTAATGTGCTGCATAGAATAAAGTTTCTGAGCAATGTGCCCTCGTGGCCAAGAAGGCCAATGGCATCCTGAGATGCATCTAGAAGAGAGTGGCCAGCAGGTCAAGGGAGGTTCTTCTCCCCCTCTACTCTGCCCTGGTGAGGCCTCATCTGGAGTCCTGTGTCCAGTTCTGGGCTCCTCAGCTCAAGAGGGACAAGTAAGTGCTGGAGAGAGTCCAGCGCAGGGCCACCAAGATGATGAGGGGAATGGAACATCTTTCTTATGAGGAAAGGCTGCGGGAACTGGGGCTGTTTAGTCTGGAGAAGGGGAGACTGAGGGGAGATCTTACTAACATCTATAAATATCTAAAGGGTGGGTGTCAGGAGACTGGGACATCCCTTTTTTCTATAGTAGCTAGCAACAGGACAAGGGGTAATGGGATGAAGCTGGAACACAAAAAGTTCCACTTAAACATAAGAAAAATCTGTTTCACTGTGAGGGTGATGGAGCAGTGGCACAGGCTGCCCAGAGGGGTTGTGGAGTCTCCTTCCTTGGAGGTCTTGAAGACCCGCCTGGACATATTCCTGTACAACCTGATCTAGGTGACCCAGGTCCCTTCCAACCCTACCATTCTCTGATTCTGTGATTCTGAGTTTCCAGTGGGTGATTTTTTTTCTCAGCACAGTATATTACATATTAGATTATTTAATTACTACAGAAATAAGTCTGTTGATAAGTGATTGTGTGAGTGTGTGCACATAAACTCTGATTCTATATGTATGCAACACACACATGTGGACTCTTTGTATGTTTGAAACATGTTTCCACATTGGAGGAACTAACCCTTCAGTTGCAAAATGCTGCACACTAACCTGTTTTCTCATGCATAGGATTTTTCTCAGCATAGAGGAAGGTTACCCTGTCCCTGGGAAAGCATCTGTAATCTTCTGGAGCTTTGATTGACAGCAGCAATGCATACATTTTTGTTCATGTAGGGCTCCTTTTTATTAGCTGAAGCTAGTATTTCACAAGTACAAACTTAAAGCATTGTATTGTACAGGTCTTCATGTGCTGAAAAGGTGACTGCGAGTTCTTCCTTGGCTGCCAGTTCATTATTGGAATCAAATGTCCAGTTTGGGCATTTAAAAAAAAAAAAGTTGCACATGTGAGTAACAGTATTTCTTCTCAGCTGGCTGATAGTCTTATGCTAATTTTCTATATTCATTATCCATTTAGTTGTCAAGAATCATGAACTGCTTTACCGCCTGAAATTTTAAGCCCTTGTTGGCTGAAAATGACCACAGCTGTGCATTTCCTCCAGAAATAGAAGTTGTGATTTCAAACAGGTTGTGCTGTGGACATCCCTGTTATCACTAGTAGTAGTGGACTGATGAATACTTCATAGCTCCTGCAGTCAGTAGCTTTTGGTCTTATTGCTTTATCATTAGGGAAATTTTCCCTCTATTTGGTGACTGTTGCCAATTGTATCAAGTTGGCAGAACTATATTGGGTTTTTTCTTCCAGCATGATCTGTAAGAGAAGTGGTGAGTGCCCAAGTTTTTTATGGTTTGGGATCCTTTCAAAAATCTCAACTGAGTGACTCTTTTTGCTTCCCACTGACATTGGTCAGTACCTTCCACTGACATTTCATATAGGGAAAACTGAGCTGATCTATTCTGGCAAAAGGTAATTTATTGTGGCTGGACCAGGACATTGATTTGTCCTTAATGTAAAGCCAGGAAGCAATGCATTTTCCTAGTTTTACTTGCATGTTTTGTTTCTCACTGAAAGAAAAGGTCCAGTACTCATGTTACAAGTTCAACATTGGTATCATTTGCTTTTTTTGGCAGGTCCTATAATGACAGCTGACAGTTGCAAGCTTAACTGGGTAAAAGTACTAATCTCTTCAGTAGTTCAAGTTCCCATAAATATTAAGTTAGTCAATTTTATCTGCCTTTCCTTCATTATTGGATCTATGATCAAATTAAAGTAATAAAATCCATGTCCATTATGCTGTTTTGTGGTCTAATTTTGATTGCCAGTATAGATACAACTCACATAGACAAGCATTTATGAAAGTCAAAGTGAAATACTTGCTTTGTTTTTCTTAAAATATGTTTCTTTTATTCCCCACCCCTCCATTTTATCATTAGGATAAAGAGACATAAGCATCTCCCATTTTCAGAAATCCAGTGTGATACATGAACAGTTACAATTTTCAAGTTAAATGACTGTTTTGTGGGTTTTTTTTTTCTTTCCTGTAATTACCTGTATGGAAAAAGCTCTCAATAGTGAGATTTTTTTTTTCTTTATTTTTTATTTTTTTCTAAGGAAAAACACACCTCAAATGAATTTGATCTAGTTCTGCTCTCTTTTAGCCTCCTTGAATAGTGGTAATCACATGATTACTGTCAATACAATTCTAGAAGCTCAATGAAAGACATTTTGAGCCCAGGTTTGTAACACCAGTGGAAGACTGTCTTAAAAACACACGTATTTTAGAAACAAAAGATGTGACTTTTTTTTTTTCATGGTGCAGCATTTCCACACAAACAGTTTTTGTAAGGAGATAGTGTATATATGACATGCTGAAACACGGTGATGCTGAAACTAGATATTGTAACATTTAAGAATTTCAGAAATGTATATTTAGATAATAGAATATGACAGCTGATGTTACTATGGCCTCTAGTCAGTCTCTGAAGCACTGCAAGTATCAAGAAAAGTATTTTTTAAAACTTCAACAGCTATAAATAATAGCTCAGATACCATTAAAAAGTAAGCACTTTAATTTTATCACATAATATTATTCTATATACATACATTAGAGACCATTTTAGTATGTTGTCATGTAGTGAATAAAAGTTACTTTTCCCCTCTGATACAGTAACAAGGTCTGTTTTCTTCCTGTCTGCTTTTGATGTAGGAAATTCCCTGTTTATATAGGCCAAAACATCAGAGTTTGTACTTATGTGCCATTATGTGTATCATCATATGATTTTTTAATATCCTTCTTTAAAATACTGTTCTTGGTTTTAGATTAGGCTACATCAATATATTTGACTTTTATGTGGGAAAAAAATGTTTGTTGAACATCGGTTCTTTGTCTTTATTTCAAGATGTAGGAAGTACATATAGCTGGATGAGAGTTTCTGCTTAAAAAATGTTAGTGAGAAACCTTTAACTCATTCATCAAATTAACAGATGATAATATATAATTAAACTATGAAATAGTACCGATTAACCTTGTGCAAGCTAAATCTAGAAACATGCATGCCTAGTAAACTCAGTAAATTTGCTTCCCCCTGTCCTTACACAGCCTCATGCACCTACAGAGGAAACTTTTCTTAATTAAAAAGCCAATATTTCTGTAGGAAATTTAGCATATTTAGGTTGGATAACTGTGTTTTTTCCAGAGCAGCTTCCTGTCTTCCAGTATCATCTTGTAAAAGAAAGACTATTTATCTAATCCACTGTAATTTCTGCGGGATTTACCAACAGAGGCTACTTAGGATACAGATCCTTCATGTTTAGAATCATAGAAAGGGACCTTTAGAGATCATTGAGTCCAACTTCCCTGCAGAATCAGGTCCACTTAAATCAGGTCACATAGAAATGTGTCCAGGCAGGTCTTCAAGACCTTCAAGGAAGGAGACTCTACACCCTCCTTGGGCAGCCTGTGCCACTGCTCCCTCACCCTAACAGTAAAATAGTGGTTTTTTTCTTTTTAATTTAAAGGGAACTTTTTGTGTTCCAGCTTCATCCCATTACTCTTTGTCCTGTTGCTAGATACCATCAAAAAAAGGGATGTCCCAACCTCCAGACACCCACCATTTAGATATTTGTAAAAAGGATCCCCCCTCAGTCTCCTCAGTGTGTTTACACACACTGTATTCAAACAGTCAGCGATTTAAACATTTCCAGGCCTGAATTGTATCTTAATTCTCTTACATGGATTTAAAGTGTCTAATCTTTCTGAGCAGAATTGGAGTTTGACTGTCAAAGCATCCCCTGGCATTGACTTCCATGGTTGTTGCTAAAAAAACCTTCCTTAATTTGTTCCAAACCTGTTGCCTGATGTTTTCAATAGATACTCACAAGTTCTTGTGAAAAATTCTGAAAGAATCAGGTAGTTCCCTTGTAATCCTTTACTCTTCATTTTATGGCCTCTAGTCTGTCCTCATTTCAGCATCTCTTGAGTCCTGGTTGCTATTTTTGGCATCTTCTGTAGTTCCGCCACACTGCTTTAAAGGTGAGATGCTCAGAACTCTTATCAGGCTAATGTGTGGCAATGTAATGTGCTCTCTGTTTTCACATCATGAACGCTGCAGTATGGATTTGACAGCCCTTTTTCTCAATGGCATGTATTATGGAAGTTTTATTTTCATGTAAAAATCAAATTTCCCTCTCCCCTCATACTTCCCTAGGTAAACTTGCAAACACGAACTAGGTGCATAGTGAATCATTTACCACCCAGCAGTGAACAGAAAGACACTTTATTTTTTTTTTTTTTTTTTTTTTTTTCTGTACTAGTTTGGGATTATGGTCTTTGAAAGCAGAGTTTGTTGATATGGCCAAGGTGAGATGTCCATATGAGGGAGACCTGTTGCTACAGGCTTCACAAACCTCAAAGGACACTTCTTGTCTCAGCACAGATAAGTATCACTAGAAAAATCTACATATATATAATATTTATATTGTATTTATATATAACATTTACAGATGTCTAAAGGGTGAGTGTTAGGATGTTGGGACATCCCTCTTTTCTATAGTAGATAGTAACAGGACAAGGGGTAATGGAATGAAACTGGAACACAAAAAGTCCCACTTAAACATAAGATAAAACTATTTCACTGTGAGGGTGAGGGAGCAGTGGCACAGGCTGCCCAGAGGGGTTGTGGAGTCTCCTTCCTTGGAGGTCTTGAAGACCCGCCTGGACATGTTCCTATGCGACCTGATCTAGGTGAACCTGCTTCTGCAGGGGCATTGAACTAGATGATCTCTAAAGGTCCCTTCCAACCCCTACCATTCTATGATTCTATGATATTTGCAGTTGCAGCTACACAGAAAGGAGAAGCCAACATGCCTCTTGGAAAAAAAATCTTTCCTATATTGTGGAAAAGTTTTGCAATTTCTGGTCCATAAAATTACTTGAAAAATTGAAGTAGTAAATAAAATTTAATTGGGAACCATTTTTAATTACTCAGATTTTTTTTCAGTTACAGCTCAAACTTTGGCATTTAGAAATAAACTTATCATTTAAAAAAACTAGTTGACTGTACGTAATAGAGCCAATCACAGCGGGAACCTCAAAGAACTCGGGAGAAATGCAGGAAAATTCAAACAACTACAGAAGTTCCAGAAATTAAAAATAATTTAAAATGTCTAATGTTAAAGCTCAGTTCAGCTAAGCTCTGATGCATGTGCATAACTCTATGAACGTTCTTAAATCCGGTGGGACTACAGCATATGGCCAAGTGATTTGCTAAATTGGGACCTAATTAAGGACAATTGTAAAAGTAGCTGCTATTTAAGCAATTATGGAATCTTCAGTTAGATTTCGACTGGAATTCCAAGTTAACAGCAATGTCTTCTAAAACCTCTATTTAATCTGTGTCCTTTTTTTGTTTGTTTCAAACAAAAGAGTATGTAAATAAACCACATTGTTATTAGTCCAACATTAATCACCACAGTTTACAACATTATGTACTTCTGAAGGTTTTCACAGGTATTTTTGAAAAAAAATATTGAGAAAAGTATTTTCTAACAGTAAAAGGCAAAAAATCCCAGGGAGAAGTTACAGTGATCTGTGCTATTTGAATCACTGGTGCAAAGCTATGTTTCCTTAAACAGTTGACATTTTAAAGGTTTAATGTCTTACAGTTCTCTGAAGTATTTACAGTGTGATGTTTTCGCTTACCTATCAAATATACATTTAGGAAACTGTGTTAGAATTGAAGCAAAAATGCAGTTTTACAACATGAAATGATGTGGCTGAAAGAAGTAGTACTTTGTAACTTTTAGACTTGAAACTATTTAGAATCAAGGAATTTTAATCGATATTTTTTATAATATTTCTAGTTTCAGTTTGTTTCAGAGTACGTTGACATCCAAACTTTTTTTTTTCTGTAAGAAAGCATTTTCAGTAAATTTATCTCATATAGTTTTGAAGCAATTGCATTTGTTGAAAGCAGATAAAAGTAAAACTTTTTTCTAGTTTATCATAATAGGTAATATTAAATTGAGGAATAATACAGAACTGCTTGTCCTAGTTTGCAATACTGGAAATAAGCCTTACAGTCAGCACAAACCATTAATAATTTATTTAAAAATATCTTTTAGTTCAACTACTGTGTCTTCTAATGTAAGAAATTATTCATGGACCATTTTGGTAGGCATAAAGCCTCATTGTATAACAGAGAAGTAAATAATAAGAAAAAGAAATACTGATATATGCTGTTCTTTTTGAACCTTGCTGAATTTTTTACTTCTTCAATATGACTTAATCAGGGTTACATTGTACCAAATAACTAGGTACAACACCAGATCACCCCCAGATGATCACCAGATCATCTCTTACGCTATGGGAACTCTACAGTGCAGTTCTTCCTCAACCAATTTAATTTTTGATGTTATCTATAGGTTGAAGTTTCTTCTATTTTGTTTTGGGTTTTTTTGGTTTTTTTTTTTTTTGGTTTGTTTTTTTTTTTGTTTTGTTTTGTTTTTTTTCCCCTCTTCTTCTTTCTATGACCAGTTGCACCAATAACCTTGTGAGAACTAGCAGAGAACTGATAGGCTCAGTAGTTTTCACCGTTGTGCTGCTTCATGCCAGGGTGACTTGGAGCAGTCTGCAGTTTCTTTCTGTGTCTGCATCTTTCCTTATAAATCCATCAGACCTTTCCTGTGGTTGTGAAAGAGAAGAGTTATATTCTACCTCAGCCTTTGCTTTGCCTATACTAGAAAAGCCAGACTCTTTTAGCCTTGTCTTTGAAGCCTCCTCGTCTGTGATCATTCTTGTGGTCCTGCTCTAGACCTTTCTCCATGAATCTATTTTTTTTGAAGGTGACTGAGTATGATTATATAGGCAAAATATAACAGCGAAGCCTTATTATGTCCATCATAGTTTCTGTTCTACCAGAAGTGTATTTCCTGATATGCTGAAGAGTGTTTCTTTGCTGTGGTTCATAATCATCCAGATGTCAGTTAACAAACACAGATATTTCTTCTCTTTGTTTTTTTTCCCAGCTTAGAAGTTCTTGGCTTGCAGCAGCTGCTCTTACTTATGATCCCTGAGTGAATGACCTTGCACTTTGCTCCATTAAAATTCATGATCTTTCCTCAAGACCATGCAGTTCTTTCAGTGTGATACTCAATCCTCTTCCAACTTTGTGTCATCAGCATGTGTCGAACTTTAATTAAATTACTAAAGAAGGCTGATCCAAAAACTGATTCCTGACAAACTCTGCTATTAATTTCTCTCTGACATTTTGTCTTTTCAAGAAGATATTACTTTTCATTCTTTGTTTACTTACTGTTAAAATGAATATCTATATATTTTACTGCTGAATGCATAGAATTTCTTTTCTTAATAGAATGCAAGCTAACCTTTCAGATCTGAAAGCACAGGAAGGAACAGGTTTTAAAAACTGTGATAATTTTACAAAAGCCATGCTTATTTTTTTGCCTTTGTTGTATGTGTAGTCATTTTATTTTTATCAAATATCGTTATTATTTTGATATTATATGCATTCTGTTATATATATCTAGTATTTTCAGATAAGTTACATAGCATGCTTAATCTTTAATACTTGCGAAAGGCTGTCTCAAATGTTTCCAGTAGAAACAGAAACATTGACAGAAATCAGTAGTTGTTAAGACATTAAGAAACATAACAAAGCTTTACATGTTTTGTAGGAAGGCAAGACTAGTAATTACTAGAAAAAAGCTGGCCTAGCATGTTGGCTAATAAAGAGTGGATCTACTGAAAAAAAGTGAAGGCATGAATGCACACTAGTGAGACTTCACATAAGAAATCAAGAGAGTTCATGACGCACCGTAACACAGGGATTAAATCACTAGCTCTATCTGTCCTCACACAGCCCTAAAGTTGTACAGTAACTGAAGATCTAGCTGAAAAAAAGCCTATCCTTGTGTTCTAGTATGGGAATTATGCTGTCAAAATCATAGTTTTGTTTACTGGGAGTTTTTTAATTTTCTTTTAAAAATTACTTTGTGTCTGTATTGTATATTTTCACAGAGATTACATTTTGAGTACTGAAATCATAGAATCATAGAATGGTAGGGGTTGGAAGGGACCTTTAGAGATCATCTAGTCCAAACCTCCTGCAGAAGTAGGTCAACCTAAATCAGGTCGCATAGGAACATGTCCATGCGGGTCTTGAAGACCTCCAAGGAAGGAGGCTGTCTAGTTCCAGTTCTTATTGTATGTTTTGTAGAACTTTTTTGTTGAGTCAAAAGTAAACCAAGTTTAGCCAAATGGAAAAGTGTTTGTTTACTGGAATCTATAAAAAACACAAAGGCAAATAATTTTGACTAATACTTGAAAAACTAACTCAACTCTGAAATTTCTGCACTTATATTAGCTGTAAGTTCAACATATGATGCCTTAAGAACCTTCAAAACTTGACATTAACATAGTTCTTTTAAGTGCTGCTATAAAAAACCATTTGATTTTTTTCATGTGGTCTGAGAAACTT
Organism: Colius striatus; assembly: GCF_028858725.1. Classification (NCBI taxonomy): domain Eukaryota; kingdom Metazoa; phylum Chordata; class Aves; order Coliiformes; family Coliidae; genus Colius; species Colius striatus. The sequence continues at coordinate 40,895,583 of NC_084759.1, read as the reverse complement.
TTACAAAATGATTTGGAGGTTTTAGACCTGTGAACAAGTTCTAAGATGTGATACTCCATGAGTTGCACCATGTTACAAGCTGTTCGACGGTTGTTACTATATCTGTGTACAGCAGCTGTCTGGTTTATCTCAACCACATTACTTTGTAAATTATTAATTTTAAAGTACACTCTGAATTATAATTTATGTAGAATATGAAAATGTATTAAAACTATCTGAAAATGCAGATAATTTTAATCTAATACGGCCCCAAATCAATATAAGAAACTTTTTTTCTTGTATCACATTTCATGACTGCAAGTCAAAACACATGAAATAAAGAAAAAAAATCACAAGAGTGCATGTCTACATTGGTGCATAACTGATCATGTCTGACAGAAGCATAGATGATGTTAAACTTCCCAAGAGCAAGATCTGCTGACAGAGATATGTGAAAAATAGAATGCTGTCTGCCTTATTTTCTCTTGAGTGAGATGTGAAGATACACCAGGTTTTTGAGATGAAGGTTATGTATTTTCCTAGTGTGCAGGTGATTCAAAGAGATACAGATAAATTTAAATGTATTGATAAATTTTCTTACGTTTTTATCGTAGTCACTATATGTTTCATTGAACTCTCCCAGAGATACTTTTTAAAGTTAGATTTGCTTTAATTTAACTTGCAGCATTTTTGTTTCCCATCTCCTCCACTTAAGTCAGAACAGATTCAAATCTGGTTTAAAGCAAATACATAATGGAATTATATTTACTCCAAGAACTTTGCCACCTCCGAAGATTCAGTAGTTTTTAAATTTGGGAGGCTACTCTCTGCAAGGCAAAACATCAGAGTATAGATTGAGAAAGAAAGGTTGATACTGAGCTTGCTTAGTCTTTGTAGTGTACAGTGTAACTGTCTACATCTGAGCCCATCATCTAGACTCTGCATATTGTCACCAGAGAGAAATTCTACAGAGCGATTAATATTATCCTCAGGTAGGCATAGAAACTAAGTCAAGTGAATTGTGACATAGAAGTGCTTATTTCTCAACATGGATTAAAAAAAGTTCATGGAACGACAAACGCGAATGGCAATTTTAAGTGTATACATAGAGAAGAGGTCTTTTTATTGACCTATCTGAGGATTAACTGTATGCTGTGTTTATTAGAAAGCATGTACTCTTTTTTTAAAATATATTGAAAATGTGAAGTTGGATATTTTAATAATATCTGAAGCATTGTTCATGTTAAATATTATTTATATATTCTAAGCCACTATCAAAATATCTAATCTTCAGTTTGAAAACCAAAACCTTTTCCTAAAGCAATCAGGTTATCCTATGTCAGAGGTTCAACTGGTAGATAATTTGAGACATGTTTTGATTTAAGGAATTTTTATTGATATATGTCTCCTGTCTATGAAACACAAACTCCCTCATTTCATTACTTGAAATTGCAGTCATTCTTTCATTCGGAATAATTCCTTTAGTAAAGCGTTATCTGAAGAACAGTTGTTTTTGCAGAAGTAATAGTGCTTCAGTAGGTAACTGGAAATTTTATTTTATGGTGGATTATTGTAGACAAAGAGTAGAAGTTTTACAGGGGCTGTATTGATGAAATTTCTGCCATCAGTGAAATATATATACTTGTTTTTCACCAAGGGGCTCACAACAGCTTTGAAATGCTCTGCAGGCTTTGGACACTAGGCAGCAATACCACTTCAGGAGAAATATGAGAGTCAAAACCCTATTAGTTGAAAAAAAATTATGTTTAAGCATAAAAATGGCAATATGTTCCCTTTTCTAGGTTCTGCTAGAGGAAAGACTGTGTCATGTGGTTGAAGAAAGTAGCTTAAAAATGATTAACACCTTAAGTTGCCTCAGCCAGAGATCCTCAAAGATGCATAGACGAAGAGAAAAAATCAGGGTGGTGAATGGAGAATCTCTGTACTCGTTTTTGCTCACAGCATTTTTTTTTTTTCAAAATGTTATGTTCGAGATATTACTTTTATGAAATTGCTTTTCTTGTGCACTGTATGTTGTGTGATGTTTGAAGTCCCTACAGGGACTTCAGTTTAATAACTGTGCTGTAGATCTTGTTGAATTCCTTACAACTAAATTCATTCAAATATTTAAGACTATTGCTTTCAGAGGTTGCTGTTGCTGTGCTGAGTTCTGACTCATGCCTATGGAATTCAGAGGTTTAAATAGTTCATATATCTGTACTTTGAAGAACATGTTTGTTGCCTAAGAGGATACAGTTTAATGCTCTTTGGGACTTTTTGGACCCTTTGTGTTTCTTAGTGTCTTTGCTTGTTAAGATTTCTCCAGAGATAGGCAGCTTCCTCTTAGAGAGTGTGGTAATTGTTGACATTCCATAGGTAGGTGTGATGAAACCCTTAGCACTATGTAGCGTACTATGTTAGACTGTCACCTGACAAAGAAGTTTTTTCTGCAGAGGATATGTATCATCATAGCCTTACTTAGCATTTTAAAGTCAGATCAATCATCAATACCCCAAAGCTAACTTTTGAACGTTTGAGATAACAGAAATCTGCCCATAAGTTCAGAATAAAAATGAATCCATGTGTGCCATGTATAGTAATGAGGACTACAACTATTACTCTATGAGCTTCTTGTACCTCGTGACAGTCATTAGTACCAAAGTTTTTCCACAACATGTTTAAGCACTACTGTGGTTTTATGAAGACACAGTAAGAGGTCATTTGCCTTTCCAAGACTTTTTTGTCTATATCATAGAATCATAGATCTAGTCCAACCTCTCTGCTAAAGAAGTTCCACGTAGATCAGATCACATAGGAATGTGTCCAGGTGAGTCTTGAAGTCCTCCAGAGAGGGAGACTCCACAACCTCCCTGGCTCTGCCCATTGCTGGCTCATGGTTAGTTCATTGTCAACCAAGACTCCCAGGTCTCTCTCCACAGAGCTGCTCTCCAGCAGATCAGTCCCCAGCCTGTACTGGTGCGTGGTTTTTTTCCTCCCCAGCTGCAGGACTCTGCACTTGTCCTTGCTGAACCTCATGAGATTTCCAGACATTGTCCTTAAAGCTTGTAATTTTAGTAGGAGTAACAAATATGTAATATGCTTCCAAGGAAAGTGCTTATGCTTTCACGTTGCAGAAATGCACAAACATGGCACCTGCACGTGCCCATTTATTGTAAAGTAACATGCAGCAGCATTTGTTTCGTTTCCAGTTTAATAGAGTTTACCATTTCTGCAGCTGCAAATAAGGCCTTGGGTGAGTTTAAATAATTCTTGACAGGAAAAAAAGGAACAGGATGAGGAAGGTTTTTTTGCAAGGAAACTGATTTTACTAATTGTGACATAAATTGATCCTTCATCCAATCGATTACTAATAGATTTAGTGTGATTCAGTTGCAATTTAGTTGCAATGCATTAATGTTTGAGTACCTGTGTAGCAGTTGCAACATAATTTGACATTAGATGTTACTCTTTAAAGAATCAAATCAAATGCAAATTTCTTGCTCTTTGCAAAAATAACCAAGTCTAAAGATTATTTTACGTATTAGCAAACTAGCCCCTGTAGCCCACTTACCTGAAATTTAGAATCTCCTGTGTTTATGTATATCAACATAAACTGTAAACAGATACTTATCTACTAAAAAATAATCTTTCACTACCAGTGTCTCCTTTCTTGTCTCACATCTCCTTGCCATTTCTGGGGAAATTCCATCATTTTATAGGTAATAAATGATACTGAGTGAATTTTTATCAGTAGTAATACATAATGAAGAATTAATGTCAGTATGTAGTTTGATTTCCTGTTAATTTCCATTTAGGTAAAGTTCCAGCAGTATAAGGACAGCAAAACTACTTGTGAAGATTGAAAAGAGAGAGTGGCTGAAGTGGAGGTGCCTGTCACTTATCAGTTCCCCAAAATACATCTGAAAGGGCTCATGAAAGATGCATCTAGTCAGCCTTGATCTCTTTAAGCTACAAAGGAAGTTTATGGCAATACTATTTTTTAAATTTTCGTAATGAATTTATGATCATAATTTAGTTTTCATTCAGAATCTAGTACTTGGAAAAATAGATTTTTAAATTATGTCTTTTTGCTGCTGCTGATTATGGCACGGAAGGATAACAAATATAGATGAAATGACTGTTCTAATGAGGTACACGATTCTAGGTATTTTAGGTTTTTGTGAGTACTTAGAAACGTATTCAACTGATATTTTTAGTTTTGGTTAAGATGATCACTCTGTGAATAACGACTTAATATATACTGTAATTATGCCTGTGTACATTTTCCTTCAAAAGGAAGACAGGATTAAATAATCCCTGAAGAGGTTTCTATCATATATCTTTTTGAAAATTTGATGATAGGATTAGGATATCATGTAAATTGTAACAGAAATAAGTAGCAAAGCAATCTGTAGCTTTGATAACCAAGCGGTCCAATCTGTTTCTCAGATTCTAGCTCTTTAATTATTTAAAGCATGTACAGGTTTTTTTGAAAGGAAATGATAGTGCTTTGGTGAGGTTACAGGAACTCCCATGAAATGTACTTTCAATCCTAACTTGTTTTAATAAAGATTTTATCTGAAATTTTCATAGGTGTTTGAACCAGCTCCAGCATTTAAATCTCACTGGCACTGGATTGACATCCACAGGAGGGGGTTTGTGCTTCAGCAGGTATTATCGGACCAGAACTTCTGTCTTACAGACATTCATGAGCTAATGAAAAGGAAGGAAGAAGGTGTTATATCTACACAGATTTGAAAATAATTAACAGGAATGGAGAAAGGGAAAGCTTTTTTTCTATATTAGCAATTGGTTGAGGTGCTTACTTATCCTAGGTCTAGTGCCTTTATGTGTAACATGAAAAGATGATCTGTTTTTCTTTGTTGCTGTATCTGGGTGGTTCAAGAAGAGTAATTTCCTCTTTTCCATATACCTGATGCTATGTTTACCCTCCCCGTCCTTCTTTCCTCATAGTTACAAAAAAGTGAGTGAGAAAGAAAAAGGGGCAGATAAATTTTAACATTTAAGTAAGCCAAAGAGACTTGAAGCAAAATACTATGTATTTACAAAATTTGTTGCAACCACATATTCCTACAGGTTTAGTTTCTCTTTTTCTGGATTCATACCACGTGTAAGAAGTTGCATTTCCCCACTCTGAGGGGAAGCATTCTGAGGCATAAGTCATGGTTTCGATCTATTTTTGAAAAGTCTTTGCTATAATCGTGGAAATAGTTAAGCTCATCTTGTGTGTAGGCTGATCCCTCTTCCCCAGATGTCCAAGAAAGCTTGAGTGATGCTTTTCCTCAGTCATAGCTTGTATTTTGAGGTGAACACTGAATTCAAGCTGCATCAAACATAGATCTGTGATGATGTAAAATATAAAAGTTAAAAGGTATTTTGGAGGATGATCTGTTTTATAGTGGTAGGCAAAGTCCACTATTAAGTTTGGAGTCATGTTTGGACCAAGGACACATTTGTTTGTTTTTTGTGTCTCTATGGAATATAGGTTTTCAGATGAACTATTTCTTATCACTGAGATAGGTGATTGTACTAGACTAGTCATGAAAGTACTATAATAAGTTGACTTGTCCTAGATCTATACTTTGAGACTCAGATAAAGTTAATACTCTTAACAGTTAGAAAGATTTGGAGGTGTCCAACTATAGTAATTTTTGTATAGTCATCTATTACTGTTTGTCTCAAAATCTCATCTGGAATTAAATTTAGAAATATTTTGAGTGGATTTCACATAAATAAGAAAGTTAATTGTAAGGTCTGATGAGAATGGCATGAAATGAAGCCCATCTGGCCCCAAAGACATGAAGCTGCTCCATAGGTGAGGTTTTTTATTGAAGTGAGTTTGAAGAAGTCACAGCTTTATTCCAACTGGCTTTCATTTTAGCACAAATGTATTGAGGTAGTCGGTTGCCTTACAAAGCTTTAAATAGACAAACTGAACAGGTGGTTTGGGTTCAGGAAATAAAATAAGCTGTATTATTGTAGACAGGGAAAATTCTTTTCTCATTACACACTGCTTGGATGGAATTAAGCAGACAGCTCATGCTGAGAAATTTGAAACTTGGAGAATGCAACAGTTAAAAAGACAGACAATAAATGCCGTAGTAATTCAAGGAAGGACCTAAACAGTCTACAGTAGAGCAGCTAACTCAAAATAAACAAGCAAAAATAACAAAAAACACCCCTGACCCGGTATGTTATCTTTGACAATGGAAATCTATTTTATAAACCAAGCATAATGATGACTTCATTTCTCTGATTAAAGTTAGTCATCTGTTTATTTTTCCAGGGTTAGTTAACTTTATTCGCATGGGATTATGTTAGCAATTATGTTTAGAATGAAATCTCTCTTCATTTTTAAACAGATTTGAGGGAGGAGAGATGAGAAAAAATATTTGTTTGCCACTCAGTAATCCAGTCCAAATGTTCAACAGTCCCTCTGTGGCAAGAGGCAGCATATGACTTTTAAGCTAGATTTGGTGCTGAACACATTTGAACAATAAAACCTTAGATCACTAATATTTGAAGTATTTATTTCTAATTTGCTCACCATCTGCTCTGAGATTCTTTGGTTTATATTACCTGTATTTAAAGGCCCCAATACTTTTTATACTGAAATTACAAAAAATTCTGTTAACCTGGGCTGGGAAGTAGCACTACCAAATGTTATGTGCACCTGGAGGTCCAGAAATGTTTTATGTTGGATTTCTATTGTTTCATAATTTGTCATCCATATATATGTTAACATAACATTTATTGGAGAAAATGGCAACTTTATTTTGGTGTCTCCATGCTACTTTTTTGCTAGGTAGTTAACACTGTAGAACTCACCAATAAATTTGGAGAGAGAGTGAAGAGTAATTTTAGACACTGCTCGTACATGAATATATTCAAATTTAGAGACTCCCAAACATGAATGAGTGTTATGCATTAAATTCAACACCTGATCACATGCATGTTGGAAGGTATCCATGGGCAAGCAAAGACTACTACTTCCTAGTTGTGCCACTGAAATAAAGAGTAACTCCCCGGAGAAGACAATTGAATTAACATAGCATGTTTTATGTGAAAGAAAAAAACCTCTTACCTGTATCACTACTTTTCCTACAACTTTCAGATGTGCAGTCAGGTACACACTGCAGTGGCAGTGAATAAACTGATTTTTCACATTAAACATTTGTTGTCTCTTCTTAATTATATTTTAATGTTAAATTTTAATGGTTTAATTATGTGCACATTACCATTACACAGAGAAATATTCTGACTTAGTACTGATGGCTGTTTTAAGTGATAGATTTATAATTTGGTATTTTTTCTCATTGCTTAGCTTTTTTATTAAGCTCAGCTAAGCAAATTAGTGATGTTAAATAGAAAAAAACAAAACCTAAAAATACTAATCATTTTATTTTAACTCTGATGTGTGCATTCTGCATTTATATAAAGAAAACATTCATGCTATATCATTAGCAAACAAATAATAATCAGTCAGACATGAAGTATTATTAAAAGACAAGAAGATTTTCTGATGAAGACAGGAGAAATAATAGAAATTTGCAGAAGGGCTGTTGTTGTATCTTGTAAGGAATAGCTAGAAAATTAGATTAATCAAGGAGCAGACATTTGGAAGAAAGTTTGTGTGAATGCCTGACAGTCTTGCTCTTTCCCTCATTTCAAATGTTGGCAGGGTAGCATGCAGCTCCAAGGGAAATGTGCTCCTTTCATACTTGAGTAATTGATGAATTGTATGCAATATGCAAATGAGAATCCATAAATCTTATGAATGACAGCTTAATTTATGTGAGCCTTAATGAATGCAGGATTAGATTTTAATTAAATATCCTCAAAGGCACCCTGAGTAGTAGGTTTTTTTAGGCCTTGTTTTTTTGAAGACTTGTTTCACATGCAATGCGTTTTATGAAAGAGGAAAATCAGGCAAAGAACTTAGTGGAAATGTTCTTGTGTTTTAATGATAAGCATTGTTCAGTTTTGTGAAGCAAACAGTACTTCAACTGATAATAAACATTTAACAAAATATCTACAGATCTCTTTTGTACTTCCTACACAATTTCCCAAATTTGATTACCTTTAATTGCTGCTGGCTTCTGATATTGTATGGTATTTTTAATTACAGGAAAAGTTATTAAAACTTTTCAAAAAATAAACAATATCTGCAGAAATGTTCATTAAAGTTTGATTTACTACATGAATGTTTTAAATCCTAAATCTAATTCCACTAAAATAAGGTGTTCCCACCCCATTTTGAAAATTGCGTCTCTAGACAATACATAATGAGATAAAATGATAGAGAAGGTTGTAAATAATGTTTAGCAAGGAGAATTCAAAGAATAAAAGTGTTCTGCAACAGTGCCTGCTATTTCCACCTGTCTTAGAAAAAGGGAACTGGTCCTGTTCCTCTCACACCTGGTTTAAATTAGCCAGTAAGATAGTGGCTAGAATCTGCTTGAATTGGGAAAGCTAAGCAAACTTCAAAAATATAGGCACTGAAGTTGTGCAAGATGTGGTTCTTCAGCCTTGTTTTATTGGCTGAGTTTCTCTGTATTACTTGATAGTGTTTACATTGCCAAACCACTGATCTCTTCAGGTAATTTTCTACTGTTCTGCATTTGATTCTTGCCTTTTGATAAAATTGAAAAGAAGGGCCTCCATTTACTGCAAGATATGGGGCTTTTTTATGGAATTTACACCTGTCAGCTGTGAAAATTGTCATCTCAAAAAAAAAAAAAATCTCTGCCAACAATTGTAATCTTCATTGTGAAATTCAGCTACTTTAAAAAATCTAGAAACTCATATTTTTTCTTTCCATTGAGAGCAGTTTATCAACATCTATGTTTCTAACTTTGAATAGTCAAGATTCTTCCTTCGTAGTATGTCACAGGTGCTGCTCTTCAAGGCTTTTGTCCACAATGGCTGCAGTAACGGCAACTGGGATATTCTTGCTGTTTCTTTTAGCTGAAGTAGTAGCACAAACATGCAGAAGGGTGAGGAGGAATTAGTCTTTTCTGCTTAATAAGTGTGTATAGAGGAGTCCTGTACATCCTCTTATCTCTGAGACAGTCCTCTTCAAATCAGCTGTGGGCAGGTGTGGAGAACCTCTGGGAGAAGTGGACTTTACCACTGTGCAGCAGTTCTTACTTCCTCTGGATGTGCCTGCATACCTGGCAGCATAAACAAAAAACTACCCAAGAATGTCAGTAAAAGAAGGTATAGGACATTGACAAGATGAATCTCTAGGGCTCAGTGGCTTTCTGTTTTGAAGGGAAGTTGAGTATGAAATAGCTGAACAGCTAATGCAACTGTATTTGTGTCAGTAGAACGGTGACAAATATGATGCTCAAAAAGGAACCTGGAGGGTATTCGGAGAATGACAGACCAGGAATTCTGCAAATTAAACTAATGGTAAATTTAAAAAAGTCATGGCTTCACATGGTTCATACTTAAGTGGCCAGATAGACTGCCACAGGACATTGTAGGTACCAAAAATTGACAGAGGTTCATAAAATTATAATTGAAGTTTCAACAAGAAAATGAAAACAGTAAAAGATTGAACTATACAAGCTATGGGAAATCTCTAGGATACAAATTACTGGAGTCTGGGAATGTATCTTCATGCTGTAGCACTGTATAATTTTCCTTTTGTTTAAATGTTCTTTAGGCAATTGGTATCGATGAGCATTAGAGATCAGATACTTGGGTAGATAGGACTTCGGCTTCAGCCGGTATGAATCTTCTTTGGTTACTGTGATGTGTGTTGCAGCCCTTGCGTATCCCTAGCGTCATGCATGGGATATAAAGAGAAAGCATAGATGTTTGGAATTGAGCATGCATTCTCAAAATCCTAACAAAGAGACGAATTCTCAAGTTGTTTGATGGAGAAAGGAGAAGAGAAAGTGGGACTGGCATGAAGAACAGCATATTTGGAAAATAATACACTTGTTGACACTATCCAAATATAGATGAATGCAGTCTGTAATTATCAAGACACAGTTAACAGATCTGACAAGTGCTTAAGTTTTGGATGGGTATTTGATACCAAATTAGAGTGGATGACATGTATTTTTGGGCATGAAGAAAATTAATGGGAAGAGCAAGAGGTAAAAGTGATTTCCCTTTCTCTTCTCTCATTCTCCACTACTAAAATGAAACCTAGATATGCATCCTTTTCAGAACTGTAAGTAATGTACTGCACGTTGTCGGAAGTCTTTTATTTTTTCAAGTATTTTATCTGAATGCTGACATTTTCTTTTCCTAAACTTCACATGATGACTGTGTCAACAGAAGGGTGTATGAATCCCTTCAGCTCCATGAAGAACTTAAATCAGCAGCTTCAGTAATGACTCCGTGTGTGATAATAGTTTATTAGTTAATGAACAAGTGAAAGAGGAGGAGGGTGGATGGTCCTTTTTCTAAGAGCAGAGCTCTGTACAGGAAGTATGTTTAATTCAGCAATGTCAGCGTTACACAGCCTGGATGAGCCATTTCAGACATGCCTTAGTGTTTACAATGTAGACTTTTATATTGTCAGTTAGACTGGACTTTACAAATGAACTCAGAATGATTGCTTACTGTTATTTATCTAGAGACTCCATTCTGGCTAGTGACTTCCATTTGTGAAATACAAGTGATAGTTGTAAGTGAGAAATGAAAAAAAAAAAGACCCAATTTTTATATTGACTTAGTTAACATAGACTTAGATTGGTTTTATTGGTGGATGCACATAAAATAGAAAGGCCTGTAACCTCTCTAGAGAAATAACCAAGTAAGATAGCTCAGCCACTGGAGGCTCTATAATTTCTTCCTTTATGAAGATTTATACCTATAGATCTGTATCTATAGTTTCACATTTGTATCCAACTGTCTGTCTATCTATCTATCTATCTATCTATCTATCTATCTATCTATCTTCCTGTCTTCCTATATTTCTTCCTGAGGAAACTGTAAAAAAATCATACAAGAACTTTGAAGACTGTAGTTAAAATATGTGCATATATATGGCACATGTATTTTATTCCTTGTGCACTGATTTTATTGATCTTTCTATGCTAAATGTGAACGCACATCTTAAAAGTAAAAAGGATGGATAAAGGTGAAAGAAAAGAGAAAGCATTTTAATTCACAATTATGAGATCTAAATAGAGTTCCACAAGATGAAATATCTCTTTAATCGTATTTTAACAATCTGTAACTTGCAGTTCAGCTGTATACTGCAGTTTGCATCAGATTCACTGCCTACAATGCATAGTTTTTCCAAGACCTGCACAAAGTTTATAACAAATAAATTGTTTGAGTGGAAATATATGTGGATTCCTTGCAAAGCATGAATTTCATGTTTTGAGAGGAATCAGGCCCAATATATTTGCTGTAATTGTGAGAGGCAATTATAAGATCTCCTTGAAAAGGACGTTTTTACAGATCTCGATTTGGCTTTCAGCATTTATGAATTTGAATTGACATCCTCAGCACAATGCCAATTCCACATGACTAGATTCATTCTACAAACGGAGTTTAAATGGCTGCGTATGTACTGACGAACTCAACGGGGCAGAGTATCGTGCAAGCATCAAATTATTAACTTGATGTGGTTTTGGGAAGAAGACAATCTTAGCTGTGTTATTCCACTTGGCACCCTGACCACAGAAATAAAATTATCTGGTTTATTTACCAGTGTAGACAAAGCTAGGTCATTTTAGATTCACGTTAGCCTTTAGCTGACTGGATCTAGAGGAGAAGAATCATCACCCTGGTTTGCATGAGTGAGGAACCACCAGTATTTCCAGTCTCACAAGAGCAGATTCGTTCTGCTGCACCCGTCCTTGGCTGCAGAGTGAACAGAATGATATCCATGCTGCTTGAATCCCTCAGCTTCCACCTTACTGAATTTACATTATAAAGAGAACTTCCAACCCACTCCTCTTGACATATTTTATTTCAAAGTCCATCCTCTTCCCAGTTAAATATAATTTGTTTTTTTTCAGGTAGGGATTAAACCTTGTTGAAGTAAGTCGATGGCTAACATGAGTATGCTTTTGCAGGGAAGGTGACCACTTTATACTGGGATAGTGAGTATGTAGCTAGCACATTAAGAAAACTAATTGTCTCACTTTCTTCTTGAGTATTGATGAGACTGCATCTGGAGTATTGCATTTAGTTTTGATCTTCTCAGTACAAGAAAGATGTGTGTCTAATGAGTGCAGTAGATGCCACCAGACATGGTCAGAGGCTGGAGTGCATGGCCTCTGCAGAGAGGATGTTGGAGATGGTGCTGTTCAGTGTTAAGATCAGAAAGCAAAGGGAAGATTTTGTTGAGGTCTTCAGTTATCTGCAGTGGGGATATAGAGGAGATAGAACTTGACTGTTCTTAAGGGAGTGATGCAAAGACACAACAGGACAAAGTCCCAAGTCTCAACAAAGAAAATTTTGTCAAGATACAAGGAAAAAAAAGTCACCATGAGAGCCATTAAACACTAGAACAGGTTGCCCAGAGTGGTTGTGGGTTCTCTAACCTTCGAGATATTGAAAGTTCACTTAGACAAGGTGCAAGTAACCTGTTCTTGTTGATTTTTCCCTGAACATGGGTTGGATTAAATTATCTCCAGAGATCCTTTTCATACTGAAGTGTTCAATGATTCTGAGTTAGGACTAGATCTGCCTTGTGCTTTGTCTTTCACCGTAACCACAGTATTTGCAGCTAATTTCTGTTCAGATTCACTTTTGATTCTACTTCACTAGGATAAAAATGTTAGTTTGAAGTGTAATGCAGTATTTTGTAATGGGTGGAGTTAAAAAGTCTGTACTGCTTTAGCCACCTTCAGAGTCCAGCTTGTTTCAGCTTTGTGTGCAACAAATAACATTGCAGCAAGCAAAAATAGAATTTAATTTTGTTGAACTTTGCAGTTTTTTAATATGCTTCGCTTTTAGATAGGGAACAATAAGCAATGATATTCACTGGAACATATTTTTCCAAAAGTCTGGAATGTATGTGTTTATTTGCATACATTAACTGATTGATTGCTTTTGCTCTAGGCCTCTGTATATTCACCTCTAAATAGATAGTGCTACTGAGTTGTTTGATTTAGCATTTGATTTTGCCTTGATGGGCTAGCAAACATGGAATGTGTTCTTGCATACTACAATAATATTGACAGCCTACAACATATGCGTTGCATGGAAAGGATTTTGAAAAGTTACTGTTGGTGATAGTGTCTGTGCTAAAGGGTCATAAGCCACCTAATAATCTGATCATAACTGACATGGGAGATGATTTTATAATATTTACAAACCATGATAAGGTGGATTAATATGGCAGTTGCATTTTAAGCATCTTACTGAGATCTGTCTTGGAAAAATTTTTAGCAGTGGTTGTCAATTAAATCAGAAGAACTCTTGAATAAAAAAAAAAGTGTGAAAGAGTTGTAACAGTTGTGAAGATAATATAACAATTTTGGGCTATTCTTTTTAATGATTATATGTTTTCATCATAGTGTCTCATGTCTTTTTATAAGTATGAGTTTTACTTTAGGAAAAACTGATTTATACTGTCCATACACATTTCAGTGTATGTATGAGTTTTTATACATCTTTTGTAAAATAGTGTTGGTTGACTTGTTTCTTTTGGCTTTGGAAAAGACACACTGATACTATAATTGGACTTTCATTCTCTTAGTTAGCTATGCTGTGTTGGTTGAGTGTACTCCCCGTATCAGTATCTAATGAATATTATTTTGTTATTTAATGCCAAAAACAGTATTTTCAAATGGTGTTTATGTTGTAAAACCTACTATTATGTTGCTGTTTTTGTAAAAACTGAGTATCAGATCCAAGCAGTGTTGAGACTGAATAAACCTATTACCATTAGGTATGTAGTCACCTCATTACTGCATCCCAAATGCATACCAAGTTGAATTACTTTTCATGAGCCCTCTGTTGTTCCTTCACACTTTTCCAAGCTCCAGAAGCATGTGTGCTGTGAAGATGAGGGGAAAGCTGGTCTTTGTGCACAGCTTCAGTAACTAAGAAGCTCAACAATTACAGGCATATCGTATCTCATGGTATAGTAGCCTTCCAGATGTTTAGACAATGTGAATACTCACATCGGTAAAAGCAGAATTACTAGACTGTATTGAGATGTAGGATGTTCCATGAATTGGTGCAAAGTGTAATCAGGACAAGTAGAGTCCAAACACGTGTAAAAAAATCAGCTAGTAACCTTGGTTGTTTTGGTTTTTTTTTTTTTAATTGACAATATAAACGATCTCTAATTACTTAAGAAGAAATTAATAACATTCATACTGCAGAACCAGATCCAAATAGCAAAACCAAAGCCCTTGGTCTTGTGAAAATGCTTCAGAAATTTCACTCTTCAGCCTACCTTATTGGTGTCAATTTCAGGTGCCGGTGAGAATTGAGACCAGCACGTTCAGTGTGGTTAGTTACTGCACAGAATTGAAAGGTTTATGGAGGTCTGATAGGTAGCTTTGTTTTTCAGTAACTGACAAGCATCACATTCAGAAATGTTAGGCCAGAAGGTTTGAAGCATTTGTTGAGTAATAGAAATGTGGTAATTATACCTGCAATTTGGTGTTTTTAACGGCTCTTGACTTGCCTGCATCATATAGGACTCGGTTGGCGCCAGGTAGGCTTGGCAACAGCTGTGAAAGTTATGAATCATGGGAGTAGTTGGTAGATCCCAGAGGTACTAATACATATCTGAGAGGAAAAAAGTTCTTGACCTCTTTCAAACAAAGCAGAGGGAGTTTAAAGATCAAAAGTTCCAGCCCTTTTGCTATCTAGTTCTTTGTGTATTTTCAGTTTTATGACATCATGGATTACCTGCTTGTTCACTGGCCATCTAAATTGAAAGTAAAGATTATTAAAAATCAGATGATGTTATTGACATTGCTAAGGTAACTGTTGTCTTGCAATGTCATGGTGGGTTGTCTTACCTGTTGTGGATATCTCTAGCAGTACAATATAACAATTTGCTTTAAATGGAAGATTTATCACTCTATTGTAGAGCAGACTGATGTACAGAGGCTGGAAGCTGCTATGCAGCTGCCACTAGCAAAAGAGAGAAAATTTTTCACACCATGCTTCTGCTGCTCTAGGCAGTATAGGGATACTAGCTATGATTCAAATAGAAAATGTTATGAAACATAACTTTAGAAGATGTATTCACAGATACCTACAAATGAAGTTGCAGGGTTATTGTAACTGTTGTTTCAAAGCAGATGAAACAACAGTTGAGCAGAGAGATTTGAAAAAGCCTATATCCAGAGCACTTGAATACAGAATTCAAATGAAGTACTGCTTACCTCATCTCTTTCTAATTCATGTTTACTTAACTATTTTCTAAATGTTTCTCACCTTAATACTGGGTCAGAAGCTTCCTTGAACCTAATGCTATGTTAATTAACTCATTAAGGATTTGATATGAGATTTTTGCACTTTACCTTTTCTGTCTTCCTCTCACAACCAGTGATGGAAATACAATGTAGTAGAAAAACACATTTTAAAAATGTTATATCCATGGGACAGTATAAGCTCAACCACATTTTGTATAAAATTTTGGATAAAAATTGTTACTCCATGAAGAAAGTGCATGATTTCAGAGATTTGGAAAAACTCATTTATTACCAGAATGAGTGCAAATCAATATTTACTTTTGTAGTCTTATGGTACTGAGTTTCCAATAGACTACAGATGTGTTAATTTTTTGTATTCCCTTCTGAAACTCAACTCGTATTGTCAGATCATGGCCGCTTCAATATACCTCTGTCCATATCAATTTCTTAGATTTTCAGGTGAGCATAAGAAAATATCTATTAAATATCCTTTAAGTTAGGTGCAGTTTTATTATGATTTAATTGAAATGTTCAAAAGCACCATCCTATGCAAATATGTATGAAGATATTATACATTCCCTCAGTTTTTAAAGAGAGACCCTTTTGGTTAATGGGAGGCTTTTCTTTAGACTTATTGGTATAATATAGCTCACTCAGGTCCACTTAATCGATTTGGCCATAACTGAACTTTTTTGGTTTTTTTTCATGAATTTGCTTTATTGTTTTGAAAAATGTATGAAGAATGCATTTTGTCCTTTGCATATGTGGTGCTTTCTATATATACTACAAAATGCTGACAGGGTAATGATAAATTTGCTTCTGGCATTGAAGGGGCTGTATGTTGAGGTGACTTTTCTTCTTTGATTCTTTATTCATATAATGCCATTAGTATTGTTTGTTACAATGTAGGATATTTATAACAGGAAACATCTGTGGAGCAGTAATAAAGAATAGTTTTCATAAAGCAGTTTTACATTATCCTTCTACCAGTATCTGATAACAGTCACATTTATCTGGGTGTAGGAACGTTCTGACAGGTGTAAGGGATAACTGATTGATATAAACTCACTACTGCATGAAAATGAACCTTCTGATAAAGACATCTTAGTTAGAACTGATAAGTAAAGTACAGAGAACATAACTGTCTGCTATTATGTATCATTTTATTACCTTTATGTTGATCTTGATCTTTTAAATGGATAGTAAAGCATTGACAAAAGATGACTGAATATAGACATTTGTATAATGTACCTTTAGCAGGAGCATAATCTTTAGATCAAGGACAACTTAACAGGCAAAGGGCTCATAATTCATTAAAATAGAGACACTATCTAGTTCATAACATGGAAAACTTAAACAATATGATATTCTAAGGATTCAAAATTAATATTTTTTCAATTTCTTCAAAATCTAACTATTTAGATTTTGATGGATTGAGAGGCAGATGAAAGTGCTGGCTAAAAATTAAAAATAGTAAAGAAATTTATTTCCTGTTTGATCAGTTCCTAGAGCTTTTATGGGCATATCCATGTTAACATCTTTCTGATATTAAGTTTTGAACAGATAGATGTAATGAAAATTATTACTTCATTTAATAAGATAGAAGTAAAAGCCTTTCTCCACTTACATACTTTCTGCGAACATTCTGTCTCTAAGTATTATTAAAACAATACTATGTTATTTTAAAGAAGACGATATATGAAAATCTGTAATAATCTCAAATCTTGTAGAATCTAGAGACTGTTGTCTCGATTATGCAATACCATCTTACATCAGCATGTTGTTGGTGTCATGGAGTAAACATCAGGAATGTTAATATTTTGTCATGAATTGGTTTATTTTCATATGGAAAAAGGGTCAATAAAAACAGCTAAGAAAATTCTAATAAATAGGAAAATGTAATATACCAAAACATAAAGAAAGTCAGTAGACAACCATAGTATTTTACTCTGTGTTAGATATTATTTCAAAATGTTTGTTTAAATGCATGTAGTCAGAAAAAAGTAATTTATTATTATTTAATAAAAAAATAAGAAATCCAATCCAGTATGCTTTAAGTAGAATCTTTTTGGTGATTAATTGGTGATTAGTTGTGATTTAGTAGATAACAAGATTTTTTTCCCTCTCTCTGAGGGTGGAACTGTTGACTGCTCAGTACTACTAAGGTGGAAAAAGAAACTGTAGAATCTAAAAACTAGTAATAATTTGTGCTATTTCTTAACCACTTTCGATAATTTTTTCAAGTTGCATTTATTTGGGGAAAAGTAAATTGATACATCGAAAAAAATTGCCTTTGTAGATCTTAATGAACTTTGCATCATTATTTTAAAGTAGTACAAGTTTGCTGTTACATATGCAAAGATGACTATACATGGGAATGTCATGTTTATTGTCAGCTCATCAGAACCTACTAAATTGCTTGAGATGTGGTAGCCTGATACTTTCATATACTTTTTCTTATTCTGAAATATGAAATACTTTTTATGGAATGTACTGTTGGTCTGAGAGTCACACTTTCAACTGCACAGTGAAAGTGGTCTCTTAAATCAGTGGTAGAACCCTGATGTTTTATTTTTAATTAAAGAGATGTTCTATCCTAAATTTAAAGGAATTTATTCACATGATTAAACAGTTTTTGAATGAGGGCCTTCATTTTTACCAGGAGGATACTTCATGTGAGCAGTAGTCTGTGCTGTGTAATTAAAACATGTTATCAGATTTAGTTTAATTAATGTTAAACCAAAACAAATGCTTGATGCCTCCTTCAAGGACATTAAAAAAAAAAAAAAAGCTTTCCTTGTATTCTTGATTTGTCATGTTGTGCCAATATTGAAAATGTATGATGCTACTTGCCATAGTGACAGATTCTTTTACCCGAAATGTTGTTCTGCATATAGCACTTGTCTGAAATCTGTTGTTCATATGCTGGAGAAGTCCACGTACATCTTGTATGCAAATTACTATCTTTTAATCTGTTTATGAATACAGCAAGGTTGAGGTAACAGAGGTCTGAAAAAATTAACATTACATTATCTCAGTTTTAGAGCATGCTAATATTGTGGTTAATTTCCCATATTTGTATGACAACTGAAAAATAAGGGTGTGTAGAATTGCCTCTTCAAAAATATATCATCTCTGTCCAAGATGGTATGCCAGTGTGTCAGTTACAATTTCATGTTTAAGAAATGACTGTATGATCCACCTCATGTGACTGTTATCTCTTCTTCTCCACAGACCAGTAGTAAAATTTCACTTGCATCAAATGACAGGAGAACTGTGTGACTGTTTATATAGGTTGTGCAACAGTCTTTGAAACACATCAGCATATGCATAATTCACATTATTTCTTCTCTGAGATCTTGATCTTTCTAATACATATTTAATATTTGTGTGTTGTTTTAGTACTTATGTTCTGAGCCCAATAGCACTGGTAACATATATACAATATTTTACTTTTAGTTATTTATTTTTTAAAATCAAGGGGAATTATGTTGATAAATTCAGTTTTTCACATCATGTAGACTCGATAAAGAAGGTGAAGTCTAAGTAAACAGAACAGCTGAATTTCTGTTGCACTTGAAATTATGGTCCCTTTCATTAAGGAATGAAACTTAACAGATTTGGAGAGAGAGAACTTTCATATACGTAGATGTTAATGTGACACCTTCCATGAAAACTACATTTTTTTTTCTAAAATGAAAGTTCAAAACACAAAAGAGAAAAAAAAAACCCTAACCAACTCTTCACTGGAGT
This sequence comes from Colius striatus, assembly GCF_028858725.1. Classification (NCBI taxonomy): domain Eukaryota; kingdom Metazoa; phylum Chordata; class Aves; order Coliiformes; family Coliidae; genus Colius; species Colius striatus. The sequence goes on along the minus strand of NC_084759.1, from coordinate 40,876,474 downwards.
CAATATTTTTCAATTTTCAGAACTGAATTCAGCATTTCAAAATTATTTCTTTGAGAAAGACAACTAAAATCCTGATTTGAAACAGTACTGATCCACACCTTTCTATCACATCTTACCATTAGAGTGTTTACATCTTTTAAAAATGAAACTTAATGAGGAGGGGGGAAAAAAAAGGAAAAAGAAAAGGAAAATCCTGTAAAAGTATAAATGAGAAGTTAACCCAAACCAAACCACATAGCTGACATTTTAGAATTGCGTCCTAGCATAGGCTGATTGTAATAAATGAACCTCTCCTGACCATTGACTCTCAGTGTCTTAGAAACTGAGTTCTGGAAGCATAGCATGTATTAGCTTTGGTGCTTTTTTTTTTTTTTTTTTTTTTAATATTTACAGGTCTTGGCAATATCTGGGAGACCTTGTTTTCATTTCTGGTCACCACCTCAGCAAACTAATCAATGAGGCATGAACTGCTATCTGCAGAGAAAGAAATGAAAAATAAACCAGAGATAATCCTTCAGTTAAAAGGTTATTCTGTGCGATAAAAGCTATTTTGTTAATTTATTTACTTACTGGTACAGTGAGATAAAGTGAGGGAACAATTAGGGAATTCTAGTTGAAAGGATTTAAAAGGGCAATGACGACTTAATATTTTAGGTTATTTGATTGACAATATAGTTACACAGATTTCTTAAACTAAAAAATAAATATAATTTTCAGTTAGTCAAAATTCTTTTTGTTTCAGTATTTTATGTCATTAGTGTTTATCAATCATATCTTCATGCTCAAAACTAATAGTTTTAAATTATATTTTATTTTTTATGGTAATTTTGTTGAAGTAAGATAATCTGTTTCTATAAAGTATCTGCAGTAATAATTGATTTTATATTTTATCCTTATTTTTAATATTGTAATGTTTCCTGGTCTTCAGAATACAGTAAGGTGCATAAAAACTTCATTGGATTAGACCTATATGTATTCTGGAAGAGGATATTTGTAGTTTGCAGACTATTATATATTATTTTATATGGTTTATTGGAGCTTATAAATTTTTTTTTATTAGATAGCTACTTCTGAAATGAACAGCAATTGTAATAAAATTATTAGTAAAATCCATGTATAATATGTTGCAGCAGTAGTTTATTTATTCACTCTATCTATCTATCTATCTATTTACCTATCTATCCACTTATTAATTTTATCTAGCCATTCATTCATTCATTCATTCATTCATTCATTCATTTATTTATTTATAGAAACCACATTTATCGAACCTACCTAGCATGGAAATCTGTATTTTGTGATGGAATCATGTTTATTTTCAAACAGTCTTATAATAAATTAAATATGTTGCATATGCATATCTATCAATTCACGAATATTTTGAGAAGCAGAGATATGTAAGGATATCTGTCTTTTTTCCAAGTCTTATCAGGAGAATTTGAACTATGCTTGTGAAAAAGTAGCACAGTGAGCAGCCCCTTCAACTTTCAGAAGTGGACAAGGCTTTGCAGCATCCTATTCATGCAGAATAATCCACTATTGAGAGAATCAGTCTTTAGTTGTTGATACATTACAATTTCTGCCATTTTACAAGACTGAAAAGTATCATTGCTAGAAGATTTTCTGTGATTTTCTATTTCTCTTTTGGATCATCATCTTTTCCTCTGCATGAAGATCGTCTTTCCGTTTTTATTCTAATTGGAGAGCTGGTTTTAATTCTGCTGTTCTCTCTCCCACTTCCATTTTCATAAAGCCTGTTGTTTTTCAGGACCATGATAGTCGCACCTTCTTTTTTGTAGCATAGGAAGAGAAAATATTGTATGTTGCACAGTTCTGTTCTCTCTATTTTTGTTTAATTTGCAGAGATATTGGCCAAGATAGAAGCACTGTTTGCAGAAATTATCTTATCTTTTGTGAATTGTCATGGGCATGATATCATTCCCACAAAAATCAGAGAATCACTCCTTTGATTATAAAGACAAGGCCTCTTCACTGTTGTTGCCAACAGTGGCACAGTAATAATTCTGGAAGGGTATCAAGCAAGTCCTTTTTCATACCACATCCAAGCAGTGGAGATTCTAATAATTCCTCTGCAACCTTTGCTCCATGCTACAACACAAGAGACTCTTTAGTGGTCCCGACTTTGTTCTTCCAAAGGAAGCATTTCGATTTTCTTCCTTGCTTTGCTCACTGCCACCACCTCGTGGAACTGGCTCATCTGTCACATGTTAAAGTTTTGCGAAGAAGTGAGAAGCTTGGGAGCAGCAGATCAGAGAAGTTCAACTCGCGTAGTTGAAAGTAGAAACTTGTTGTCAAATGAAAAAAAAGGGGGAAAATGGGCAGCTGGAGAAAAACATGCCAAACTGTGCTTGGAGGAAGAAAGTTGAGAAAAGACTGGCAAACTTCAATGAAATGGATACCTTCCAACTTAGCGGTCACTGACTGCATTTCACAAACCACCTCTTCTTACTTCTCCCTTCCTCATAAAGCATCTTTGTTTCCTATTGAAAGTCCTCAGTTTTCGTAACATGATTTGTATTTATGTTATCATCATTGTGCTTTTGGTGTTTTCCCAATACAGTAGACCAGAGGCTGCTGGTCTACTATGAAGGCCTATTGTCTGACACATTCAGACAAACAAGACACTAAAAAACGATGCTGCTTTTATGCATATATACTCAAGATCCCAATATTTAACATTTACATTGAAGTAATAAACTACCAAATTTTGGTCTCATCTTGGTAGTTCATGTTGTACTTTGTGCAACACAGGATTGCCCCTGTATAGGTGACTTTATTAGAGGAAAGCTCACATGCACATGCACAGTGGAGAAGCACAACAATTTGAGGTTAATTTGACTTAAGTGTTTTCAGTGATGTGATTGCTGCTGCAAACCAGCATAAGCTTTAACAGGGTCTTGTTCTTGAACAAGTTTTAGCAACTGTAACTAGAGTTTGCACTTTTCTTCCGATCAAAGTGGTCACACACTGAATTTGATTTATTTTGAAGACAATTAAATTCCTATATGTCATTGTGCAGGATGTGGTACGTGATCAGAACATGTGTACTGAGTGTCTGCAGTCTAAGTTGAGTGGTCACCACTTTCTTTAAAAACATGGTTACAGAAAGAGAAGAAATATGAGTATCATGGAATAATAGAATCATTTAGGTTAAAAAAGACCCTTTAGATCTTTGAGTCTGCCTGTAAACTTAGCACATCAAAGTCCACCACTAAACCATGTCTCTCAGCAACTCATTTACAAGTCTTTTAAATACCTCCAGGGATGACAACTCAATGCAGCCTGTTCTAATGTTTGATAACCTTTTCAATGAAGTCATAGAAGTGGAGACTCTCTGCTCCCCCATTACAAGATCTTAGTGGTTAAAATGGCATGGGAGGTAGCAGTATGATTGTCTATCTGAGAAAATGAAGCAAGTTTGTCGGCAAGAAGACAAATGTCACAAATAAACCATACTTATTCTGATGTAGGACACTCTCCACTCATAGCTATTCGGGTACATTGAAGGGAATGAAATATTTCTTGGACCAAGAGAAAAACTGATCATGGATATATGTCATGATGATAAAGGCATACACCCAACACAAAAAAAGTTGAATGCTAATCTGTGCTTAAATAATGTTTTAATGTAAGCAAAACAAAATCTGTAGAGCACAGACAGAAATCCTCCTCCCAGATGAGTAGTTTTATTGATGTCACATTTTTTTCTGAATAGTCTTACTAATGTTCCATTATTTATATTTTTCTCTCTTTGTACTTTGGTAGATCTCAGTTTCTTGTTCAGTCTCAATATTATTATCATGACCTGCTTATAGGATGATAATTAGTTCTATTTTTAAGTGAGTTGTACCTCTCTGCTTTGATTGAGAAGGTCTTTCTATCTGTGTATTTCACATTCGGGGTAAGTAGTCTATACTTTTAGCTGTTGTATACAAGTTAGTGATTGCTTGTCTTTCTGTAGTAACTGCGTTACAGGTGAAAACTGTAGCTGCCTAATAGGTGTCTAGGGTGTCTGTATAACCACTGTAGCCACAAACACATCACAAAAGTGGTTTATGTCATCTTATCATAGGTGACTTAAAAGAGCAGGGGATGAATAGATCCTGGAGAGTCTGTCTTGCTCTCCAGGGAGACATCATAAGTTACTAACTTTGACTGAATACTTCTGGAGAATTTGGGCTAGTTTAAAGTCATGTTCCTACTCTTTTTTTTTTTTTTTTTTTTTTTTTTTAAAAAACAAACCTCTAAATGAAAAATTTTCCCAAATGACTAGAATATGTTGTAATGAAACACTATTTGAAGACTGACTTCTTTGTAACTTCAAAATACATTTTACTTGCTTTTTGCCTGGACATTTAAGTCTATAAGTGAGCTATTCAGCTTCCAAAAAATAACAGTATAAATTTGAAATATCATCACAGTCTTTTCAAAACTGGTGGGAAATGGTGCCACATCTAATACATTATTTATCAAGCTACGATTACAGGAATAACAAATATCTTAATTAGTGGAATTAATCAATTATGCCTTCATACATTAGTTGCCTGTAGTCCTCTATAAGAAAAAAGTTTCTTCTGTTATTCTACCTTTAAAAAATATAGTTATCATGCTCTCCTTCTTTCAAGCATTTAGAACAAAGTCCTGATAATTTAATTACATGCCTCATTCAAATGAAGGATCATATGAACCTGTAATGGCTCAAATAATCTGTTTACTAATAATTCATCCAGTAGTGCTTTATTTTTGAAGGGAGAGGGGAAGGGAGAACCTTATCTGCTGTTTCACTTTGGTACAATATTATGATTATAAAAGAATAACAATATAGTTGTACAGTCTGCTATTTAGTTCAATGGTTTTAGGTGCATTTAAGCTATTGAATTAATCTCACTTTTAAACAATAGAATATAATACTTTAATAGCTTGCCTTTGCACTGGCTTTGTGGGATGCTGAAATTAGTATTATAATGCACTGTGTATAGTTTCTGCTGAATCTGATTGCTTTAGCAGCAGTCAGTTTGATAGTATCAGGTTCCAGCATCCATTGCTGGGTCAACATGGACCCAGACCATTAAAGGAGAAAGGTTCAGGGAAAGTTCATGTCTATTGTTTTACCATGGTTACAAAACAGAAAAGAAAGAAAAAAAAAGAGAAATCCTGCATTTGTAGCATATTGCTTCCTTGGGCCCTGAAGGTAGTATGATTTTTTTTTTTTTTCCTCTTAAATTGAACACAGAAATATAAACCTCCAGATTATCTGTAATGTAAACAAAAGAATATTTTCTGATCACTTTTAAAGTAAAACACAGATGTTCTGCATTGACTGCTGATGTCATTAAACAAAATGTTTGTATTCATTTAATTTGATCTCCCAAACTGTTAGCATTTAAATTTGTTACTAGGCCAATAGAAAAATCAAGACTTCATACAGTCTGTTATAAAACTGACTTTTGTTTGCATAATTTTCACTTTAATTAACTCACAGTAAGCCTTTTGAAATAAGTGTGTTTGCTTTTTCTTTAAAATAAAACCTGTCCATTGAAGCATTTTCTTTTTATTGTGGTTATAAAAAAAGAAACAATATTGATGAAAAAGCGTGATCTTAAATGTCATCATACGTGTTTAACATTTACAGCAAGGTTGTAAACTACTTGTGAGGTACCATTAGGGAAGGGTTTATATCTTAAGATAAATGTATTCATTACATAAGTAAGGAAAATAGAGAGAAAGGATAAAGGACTTTTTCACAGCATTAGTATGTTTTATGTGTGAACTGTTGAAGAAAACTAATTCTACAGCAATGAGTACTTCATTCAAAGACAGAAATCGTGTAATGGGTGTAATATAGAATAAAAATTACTATCTGTACTGATAGGAAGAAATTCTGCAAAGCAAAAGGTTGCACAAACATTCTCTTAATGGAAAGATTTGCATGAAATTTGACTGAACCCTGAAGGCTGTGACACAGGATAATCTTCAACAATATGTTTTTATTTATTAAGTCCTTTATGAATAATCTCCATAAGCCATTTTTTAGATAAGTGAAGCTATTTGTAGATCTGACTGTTAGACAAGTCAACGAGATAATGGCATTCAAGGCAATGTTAGTTCTGGAAACTAGCTTACAGGAGTGAGTGTATATTTGTTATTTTCCAGAGTCGCCTGCCATTATTATTATTAAATGTGATCTCATTAAGAAAAAAAATAAATTTCACATATGCTAAGCTGGGCCACGATGAATGTGTATTTTAATTTAAGATCTTTGGGGAACATACAAATAATATTGTTGACTGAGTATGTGTCATTAATCTTCCAAGATGGTGGTGCAAGGCAAATGCTCTTATGGTCTGTCTCTGCAAAGAGCTTTACATGAGAGGTTTGTGGTCTTTTGAAAGAGTCATTTCACTTTACAGTTGCTGTTGACTGCATTGATGTTTGAGTCTTTAAACAATAGTGTTGTAGAAAGGGGGGAAAACAAAAAAAAAGGAAAATACTTGATTGTTTGGCATATGTGAGAGTTAGAAAACTTTACATGGTGCAAATGAGTACTTAAGTAAACTCTATTAGCCTTTGTTTACCCTTGACTACATTTCTAGGTTCTATATCCATTATAAAATGACATCTATTTTTCCAACTGACTATAGTGTTCATTTTCTTTCTTAAATGATTGTGTTAATGTTACTATGCCTTGCTAATCACTTTCAGGGATTGCAGTCTGTATGTATGTGTACTACACAGACAGATACACACACACATATATGTGTAAAGGTATTTGTATATGTAGATATTATAATGATTGGACTTACAGATAACAATTCTGTCATGAGGGGGAGAGTGGAGATACTTGTCTTTCACCATTTAGTACTTAGTGAAAGAGTCACAGAAGCTAGAGTTTACCCATTCACATACTATGCCTTTCTCTAGCTCAAGTGATGCATAGTCTCACAACCCAGTGGGAGATGGTAATCAGTACTTTGTAAAGATGATGAAATGTAGATTGATTCCTCCTTTGGTTTAAGATGTTTTGGGATCAGAACACCTATTTGCCTTGGTACTGTTAGCCTTGACTTTGTGTGTGTAGTGTATGCCACACTGTATGGTTTGTATATGTTATGTGTGTGTGTGTGTGTGTATGTTTCTCTCTGCATGAAAGAAAACACTTTTGCAAGGACTATATCTGCTATGCCCAGAAGCCCATGGCATGTCTTGTCATCTCTTTTTTTTTTTTTTCTTAAGTTATTGAATAAATGGATAAATTGGAACACATAACTTCCTTACTGTTCCATTTGCCAGACCACTTTTGTGTATCTGAGCCTCTAGACTTGGAAGATATTACTGAAAAGCTGTAAAATTTCAATTTCTTTTAAAAGACAGTATAATGGGAAAGCATCATTACAAACATACTATACTTAGCCTCTATATTCAGAAATTAATATTCTATTAAGAAAAAAACATATCTTATATCCAAGTCAAGAAAATGTAGTGAAGGATAATTGACAAAACTCTTCTAATTTGCCGTTCTATTGTAGTACTCTCTTCCTCAATTTTTGCTAAACTTTTGGAAAAACTTTGTGAACTCATTATGCCGTTCAAGCTTGGGTGTGCTTTTTCTATTGGAAAGCTGTAAAGTCATGAAGACATCACTCTGACCTTCAGCCAAGCACATTATTAAAATTATTATTACTATTATGATTAATTTGTAATTCATTGTCATCTTGGAGCTCAGTCAGGATTTGAGCTTGTTGCTCTGCAAGATATATGGACAGAGCCAAAAAATAGTTCTGTGTGCATGTTTTGTATGGGTATTCCATGCACATAGCGTGCCAATCAAACATCATATGGATGTATATACCGGCCAGCTGTAATATGCCCAGGATAATGTACTGCTAGTCTGTGATGCCTTTGTTATCTTCTTGGCAGTTGTATTGTTGTGTATATTTCTCTTATATGAAATTCTGTTATATGTGTCCCATGCTAGTAAAGATGTGAATTCCATAAAAGGAAATATGAATTGAATTAAAGATGTCTTGACCAGAATTGATCATTAGGGTGCTCTTACGAGCATTAGAATGACATGGTGAATTTAATCTTTCATTGTGAGAATTCTTTATTTTGGCTAATATGAGATGTTTTTTAGGAAACAGACTTAGATCTTTTCAGATACAGTGCAACAGGAATTTGAATTAATTTGAAACTTAATATCTTTATTTCATAATGTACTCAGGAGGTAAAGGTACTATAACTTGTTTAAGTTTTCCAGTCATAGAGTAAATTCAGCAGATCCATAGATAGGCATGTTAAAGTACATATTCAAATAAATTTCTCAGTAATTAATTTATGCCTTTCTGTAAAGTAGATCCTTTGATATCTTCCTTTGTAACTATTATATGAAGATTAACAGAAACTGAATTACCAGAATTACAAATAATAATAATAGTATTAATAATTAAAATAGCAATATCTTACCAGAAGTAGATACATTTGTCAGCTTTGTTATCTAAAAAATACTACTTGTGCTACTTAACAGAAAGATCTGATTAACTTTTCAATGTTTCCCTAGGATAACACATTAATAGCAGACTGTTACTTCTGATAGGGCAAACTTTACATAGTTGTGGGCCAGCTTTGAGCACTGTCTGGGTTTCAGGCCTGCAAATAACATGCCTACATTAAGTGTTGTGAAAACATATTTAAAGATATCACCAGATTTGATCTTCTGTAGCTTGATAGCAATGCACTGGGTGACTTCTAAGCTGTTGAAGGGATAACAAATAAGTCTCTTTGGTTGGATCACAATAACATTTCCACTTGGACCTATAGTACTGTCTATACTTTTTCTTCTTGTTTTTTTAGAACTTGGAAGTTTTGGACTGGAACTCTCTATCATCCAAATTACTAGTATTATATATATACTAGTAGTATTACTGCTTAGGAGGGAAAACTGTGCTACTATTCATATGGTTATAGATATAGAATGGGAGATTGAATTTGAGGGATTGTTGCTGTTCCTTGCCTTGAACAAGGATAATAAAATACAAATTTATTTTATGATATTCTGTAGTAGAATATAAACATCAAGCAAGGCTGCACTAGACTTACAAGATTGGAACACTGTAACATACCTGGAGCCTTGATTTCACATGCAGCTTTTGAGGGGCTGTGGACACAGATCAGGGTTTTTTTCCTGGAATATGCCATTTTTTTTTTTTTCCCTCTGAGTTCATATTTTACCGTGTTTTGGAAGTAAAGTACACACAAAAATTTACTAATGAAAGGGTGTAGGTGTAATTACAAGGATAGTTACCCCTCTTCTCTTGGTCCACATAGGGTTTAAGTGAGAGCATTGTGTTGAGTATTGCACAAATTCATTGCTGTGCCCATAGCTGGTTTCTGTCCCAAAAAAATTGAAGTCTGAGTGACAGAGAAGAAACTAATGATGTGCCTTCTCTTTAACTTCTAGTTTAGGACTTGCTTACCAATTTCAGTCAGAAGCACATTCAGGCATAATAGAGTCATTTCACCAGTGTTAGTAGTACAGTGCTACCAACATAAATATCTCTCTCTGACCCTAGATATTATCTGTTCAAAGAAACCTGTAATTTTTAATGCTCAGTATTCATCTAGTAGAGCCATGGATAATTCTGTATGTATACATAAATGCAAATACAGTCCACCTTATTTAAATATTTAATTATTGATTTAATGGATACTGCATTGTTGCCATCAACCTATGTTACAGGTTGTGCAGTTATAACTGTACAGACTAACAGAGAGTCTTTTCAGTATTTCACACAACTACTTTTGCTCTCAAATGTACAATGAAAGTCAATTTTAAGCTTTTATTTAGACGGTTCCAGCAATTCTGTGGAAGCGTATGGTTAATGAGTGTGGGTTTTCAGAATTAAAAATAAGGTGAATAAAGGGCAGTGAACATTAACCACCATCTCTGGCAGAAGCTAGAATAAAATTCTTCATTTTCAGTATAAATAGTTTTTTAAAGGGCAAAGGGTTTAAGATATAGGCAGCTTCATTAAAAAGGTGACAGTTCACTTGTTTCAGCATTTCATGCGAAGAATTGTGGCCAATTAAGTGATGAATGCATTCAGATATTACAGTGGATACACTGATACGGTAGAACTCCATTATCAACTGTTATGAATAAGAATAGCATATTAATTAGCAAACTGCCAGTAGAATAAGACTATTTTCACAAAACACTTACCTTGAATAGTATAATATTTTTTCTTTGTTATTTGGGCGCAAATCAGAATTGAAATGCTCATGTACCTTAAATTTAATACAGACAGTAATGAACACCAGCTCGGTGACCTCTTGCGCAATGGTGGCTTGTTTATTATGTAGGTGTTTTTTCTCATTGCTCTTTTTTTCTAAAAGGATCTTAAAATGGCAGTTGCTGCCCAGTATGTCTTACTGGAAAATAAATATTTTACTAAATGAGTTAAAAAGAATTTCTTAAACAAAGATATTCACTTCTATATGTAAAGTTAAAAATGTATTTAAAAGAAGAATCATAGAATGGTAGGGGTTGGAAGGGACCTTTAGAGATCATCTAGTCCAACCCCCCTGCAGAAGCAGGGTCACCTAGATAAGGTCACGTAGGAACATGTCCAGGCGGGTCTTGAAGACCTCCAAGGAAGGAGACTCCACAACCCCTCTGGGCAGCCTGTTCCACTGCTCCTTCACCCTCATAGTGAAGTAGTTTTATCTTATGTTTAAGTGGAACTTTTTGTGTTCCAGCTTCATCCCATTACCCCTTGTCCTATTGCTAGCTACTATAGAAAAAAGGGACGTCCCAACCTCCTGACACCCACCCTTTAGATAAAGGTTAATAAGATCACCCCTTAATCTCTTCTTCTCCAGACTAAGAGACTTCTCTAGAGTGTAAGACACTTCTCTAGAGTGTACTAGTATATGGCCTAATTCTGTGTTGAGTCTCATTGGTTATTTGTACATACAATTATCTGATTTATATTAACAAATTTGTAATTACATGTGCAAGTTATATGCAGAGATGAATGCAGATGGTTAGAAAACAAGCCTTGAAGCAGGACTGTGCATTCCAACTACCGTTGATACATTTAAATCATTGTTTCAGGCTATTACAGACTCTAACAGACATAACCGCATCAGTTATACTTGCTTCACATTAGGAATCATCTCAGAAACTTCAAGTAAAAACTTTTTTTTTAAAAATAGAAAGCTTAAAATTCTTTTAAACTGTATCAATTATGGATCAAACTTGCCTTTCTGGCCTATTAGCTCCATGCTTGACATTTTTATAATATACATAGTAAATGATGCTTTGAGAGGATGTTTTTAGAATTAAAAGCCCAAGAAAAGATGAAAACAGTTGAGGAAAAAATAGGCTTTGCATCTGTTATAGTTTGAGGTTTCATGTGGGTGAATAACACTGTTAGAAGGAATCATTGAGCTTGCATATTTAAATTATGGGTGCGGTTTATGCTGTAAGGTTGAGTGAAATGGGAAAGACATCTGTTATAACTTGACAGAAAGAGCATTTGTGGGAAGCATTCACTTAAGATCACTGCTTTTTGTACAGTGTTGTGGATTTTTTTTTATATTTGCAAGAATTATTTTGAAAAGACAGCAGTGTAAATAGAGGAAATAAATATGATTTTGCAAGATTTTCATGTGGCTATTGCCAATACAACTAAATAACTTTCTTAAAAATCTGCAGTGCTGTGATTTCCGTACTTCTGTTGGATATTCTGAACACTGTTTCTGAAGCAATGTTTATATCAAGTAAAAATATATCAACATGGTTTCAATTTATGCATGAATTCTGTTTAATAATTGCATTTCCTTGTTCATTCAGACTTATTTTCTGCTCTGGCTTCTATGGCTGTCATCATCAGAGTCTTGTGTTTCACAGTTATTATATAATCAGAAGAAGCAACATACTTCAGTGTTTCAAGAACTTTCAAGCAGATCTAGTGTTTCAGCTAATTCGATGAAGCAATGAACTTTCTGGCTTAATTTACTTCTGACATCATCATTCTGCCACACAACAGAATTAGATTAATTTCTTATCTATTTTTCCCTTTCCAATAGATGGCTTAACAGATCTCAATTTCATTAAGAGAACAGTCACATTTCAGTAATATTTTAAACTCACTGCTGTATTAAAATCTCGTATTATTAATACTTCCAAATATCTAAATGGTGGTTGTCAGGAGGTTGGGACATCCCTTTTTTCTATGGTATCTAGCAACAGGACAAGGGGTAATGGGATGAAGCTGGAACACATAAAGTTCCATTTAAATAAAAGAAAAAACTATTTCACTGTGAGGGTGAAGGAGCAGTGGAACAGGCTGCCCAGAGGGGTTGTGGAGTCTCCTTCCTTGGAGGTCTTCAAGACCCGCCTGGACGTGTTCCTACGTGACCTGATCTAGGTGACCCTGCTTCTGCAGGGGAATTGGACTAGATGATCTCTAAAGATCCCTTCCAATCCTACCATTCTATGATTGTACTTCACTCCAGTAATGCTCATATTTCTAAATTATTTTGTTTCTTTTATTAACCTTTAGGTCATTCATGTTCAAGTAGTATGGTCAATCAAGCAGAATCTTTTTCATAGATTCTTTCATTGTGTTTCTAGTGGGACTTCAACCATCAAGTGAGAGTTGGAGGTGTTGCTGTATTGCATATTCTGTATGTTCTTGCGCTCTTGTACCTTGCTTCTTGTACTCTTGTATCAAGAATAATCCTTATCTCACTGAAAAGCAATGTGGATTGCAGTGTTGAGGAAGATGGAAATGACATGATGTTTACATGACTAATCTGTCAGGAAAAGAAATAATTCAATGAGATCTTCTTTACATACCCCCACAAATAAAAGCTTAGTATCTTAGTACTAACCAGAGCTTGTGTATTACTGTGGCAAATGACTTTGGAGTGATATATGGAGTGGAATATATTTTCTTCCATTTAGCCTAATTATTTGGACCACTGATAAAATGACACTACATTTGTGACCAAATACCCAATTTTGGCCTTATTGTTTCAAAAATAGTAATTCTGTTACTGAGATGAGATTTTTTATCAGTATGTTTTCTCCACTGCTCCCTCCTATAACACGATCTAATTCTTTTGAAGATCATTTGTATACTAATTTGTGAAGAGTTTTTTAAACAGATCTTTGCATCTGTTTTTATCAGAGTTGTTTACTGTCTCAGTAACTCTAATATACCGTGAGTTCATCACTAATTACTGCATGAGAAAATTTTCTGTTTAAATATGAGGAAAAAAGTAAATTTAAAGTAATTGCACTAAGAATTTTATTGTTGACTGTTGCAAGTAAAAAGGATATGATGTGATTTCTAATGTTTGTTTTACCAACTGACAGAATGAGTATATGCACAGACTTAGAATTACATTGTTTTAGTTTCTAGTGGGAGTAGAAGGGGAAAACTTAAAATAGGGAACATTAAGTTTTAGATTGATGTACATTTTCTTTTCCTTTTTAAAATGCTAGTTCAGTGCATTAGAAATATTTATGAAAGTTACCTTGGCAAGCATTTTCCAATCAAAGGAATCAAATTACACAAAATATTTAGTATTCCTAGACCTTGTTTTTCAGAATTGACACACCCCTGGCTTGAGTCTTATTAGTGTGAAGGCTGCACGGATGATGCTGAAAGCAGCATGGAAAATATCCCAAAAAACAGAAGTACTGTGTATACTATGTGGGTAGAGTCCACTGTCTTTGTTTACAGGTTGTCACAGGGCACCTTTGCCTTTGCAAGTCAGCAAGTAACCTCAGACTGTGACATCCCCATCACTTTTTCAGTGGGCATCTTATGGTGAGCACACAGTAACCATTTCCAGTGGCTGTTCTCCTATATTCCATTCAGCCAGCTTCTTTGAGGTAAAAAAATCTATGTCAGGCTTTGAAGCACTAAGGGGAGGTAGAACAACTGAGAAATAACCCCAGATTTTCAATAGATATCTAAATGAGATGCATAAATGCTGATGTGGCTAAGATTGATATTGATATTCAAAGCTGTTCTAAGCAGTTCTAAGAACATAAAAAATACATTAAATAAATACACCAAATGCTTGCTACAGATTTGCTGCCTATCACCTCTGGCATGTAACTCTCCTTGCCATCTCCTAGTATTACTGATTATAAAATTGCCTGGCCAATGGCAGCTTCACTGCATTGTGTTTGTTCAGTTTCAAGTGAGGACAATATTTCTGTGCACTAAACTTGCTCACAGAGAAGGTTAAAAATAAAACTGTAAATGTAGGAAGCTGGCCCTGAAAATAATTAGTTTTGGCTAGAAAGGCAGTTTGCCTTTTACAGCTGGTCAGAATTGCTGTTTTCTTTAGGGATACATGATGTATTGAATAAAAATAAAGAGTGAAACTGTTAGCTAGAGTTAATTTTGCACAATTATTTCTCAAAGTTGTGACATCAGAAAGATAAATCACAGCATTATCTCAACTTTGTGGATGCTCTTTTTGTTTTATAGTATAATGTTTTGCCAAGTGATCGTTCATTTGTAAAATGCTAGTAACGTACTCTGAGGGGTATATGCTGCCCATGTAGAGTTTCAGCTGTTATGGAATCGATGCCTGCCTTGGTGCTTAGAACTCTTAACAGAAAGCAATGGAATGTCTATGGGTGTAAAGCTTTCAAAAATGGGACCCTCACATTTTAAATGGCTATCTTATCTCAGATAGTGAATAGAGATGAATGAAAAGTCTGTTTACTTTTAAAGCCTGCAGATAAACCTGTGCCTGTTTCCTCTTTGCCTCTTCCTGTGTGATCGTGCAACACCAAATCTTCTGCTGCTTATATCTGCTTTTAATTATTATACACTATCAAAATGATTTCTAGGAACAAGCTTATACTTTGATAATACAATTGAAGGTGTATAAAATTTTAAAAGCATAATCAAAGCACAAAAATTTTAATGGATAATAACCACTGATTCTTCCATTTTTTCTTCTTTAGTTCAGCCATCTGTTGTCTAGATTCAGTAACCCAGGAAGGATGTAAGACTAATATATATTGTTCGAAAGACCAAAAAAGAGTACTTCAGAGAACTTGCTGTATTTTAGGACAGTATACTCTCAATTTTTGGTCATGTTTATACCTTTCATGACATTCACAGTACAGAAATCATATACATCCTTTCCCTCAGAGAGGAAATGCTAGAGCCATAGTTTTCCATGACATTTTTGTGAAAGTTGAAGGGATAAAGTACAAATCTGAAAAAAGAAAAGAGAAGGATTTATTTTCAGTGGTTCTGAAAAGTGTTCTGAATATCTAATTAGCTGATGCTAATGAAAAAATATTTTTGTCTCTTTTTGAATGTTTTAAAAATTCACCTGGCTACATGTAGTTCTCCAGTCACCTAATGGTATATTGTGATTTTGAGGGGTGATAAATGTCTACAAACCTAAAGCTCAGGTGTCTATGGGAATGTCTTCTGAACCCTGAAAAAAGTCTCCAAATTTTGATACAGAACTTACACACGGCTTTATAAGGCAGACAAGTTTTGAGGGAGCTAAATGGGTTGAAGTGTTCCACTTAAAAAACTGGGTACTAAATGTGGTCTTGTAGGATCTTAACATATGTTAACATATCTCACAGATGAAAAAAATCTACCTTATTGGTATTTCTAAAAAGCAAAGTGACAAAATTTCTATTACAGATCCTTTTTAATGGGTAAACAAGGAGCTGGTAACTAGTCTTTGACTTATCCTCAGGTCTTTAAAACTGTTAATTGTTGTTGCTTCCGTGAATTTTTGTTGAAATCATCTAATTTCTGTTATCTCTAATTTAATCTTCAAAAAATGAAACAGTAGAGAGGAGGATCTGCTATGACTTCCAGATGTAGATCTGTTTCTTCTAGTGGTTTCTTGTAGAATCGCAAAAGACTCTTTGACTTCTTTGTACCTTAGGTATTCACAAGACTTACAGTGACTTTTTGAATTTTGCGACTTCAGCCCATGTATCATAGCTCTAAAAAAACCTGAAGTATATGTATCTTCAAAGTCAAAATGAGTCAACTCTGAGTAGTTTACACGTTGAGACAATTAAAATTACTTTAAGAAGTCAATTGTGTTTTTAGAAAAAAAACGTATAGTTCTTCCAATGACTTTATTCAGAAAAAAGAATCTTACAACATCTATTATATCTCTGTTAAAGCTTATTTAGAAATCTAAATCTGAATGAAAGAGTATTATCAATAATATTTTGTCGTAGTTTAGCTCATCCAGGGACAAAAGACCATGATTAGACTTAAGTACCACAGACTGAAGAATTCCTGAAGGACAAGGAGGGCTAATTGCCACTTATGGTCCCAGACGAAACAGACAAGGCTACTTAACTTGAGGAAGAAAATAGAAAATAATTTTATCACCACCAACTAAAACATAACCATAAAACCCCAAAACATAACCAACACAAAACAACACAGAGTGGTACAATGATGAAGAGGACAACTAGCCCTTTAAGACCACTGTCTTCCCACTCCTCCCCTCCCAGTGTCTTTATCTCCTCCTCCACTGAACAGCTCAGGGGGGCAGGCAATGGGGGTTTCAGTCAGTCTGTTCCTGATAGCTTCTGCTGTTTGTCTCTTCTAAGGGCAGGTGGGCTCCTCGCTGGTCCTACCTGTTCCTCCGCAGGGTACCTCACACACCCAGTAGCCGTGCACAGGCTGCTCTGACGTGCATCCATCCCAAAGGCTGCAGCTCTTCTCTGCCTCTCTTGTGGGTCTGCTCTGCAGCCCACAGGCTCTCCAGCATGGCCTGCATCATGGCTGCCTCCTCACATAGTCTCTCACCTGTCCGGGCACACTCATCTGGAGCTGCTGGTGGCTCTCAGTCCTTCAGTGGCCCTGCATGAGTTGCAGGGGTACAGCTGCATTCTCGTGGTGGCTTGCAGAGGGGTCTCTGCTCTGGTGCTCCTCCTTCCTTCCTCCTCTCTGACTGTGGAGTCCGCGTGGTTGCCTCCATCTTGTAACCACTCTTACACCTCCTCCCAAGCACTTCAAATTCTTGTCCTTAAATAGTGATCGCAGAGGCGCCAGATTGGCCCAGCCGGGCCGGAGGTGGGTCTGAACCCAAGAGCCGGTGGAAAGTCCGGGAACTCTTTTCTGGGTCTTCACTGCAACCCGCTCCCCCTGTTGGCAAGAAAAAGCGGCTCCTTGCACAACTATGACATTTTTAAATCACAATTCTTGTATCTCGTTGACATAAAGTAGATGAATAACTGATGTTAATGACAGTGTTATACCTTTTTCATAACAAATAAACTCATACCCATTTAAATGATTTTTTTTTTCCAAATCTACTGATTTTGATATAAAATAGGAGTGTGCATACTTTGAAGCAGGCTTGTTACAAAAGTGAACTTGTCCTACTGTAAAAATAAGTAGGCTTTTACTATACAGAAGTTTAGGAAAAGTACCAACAAAATGATTCATTAAGCAATTTTTATAATGCTGTTTGTGATAAACTCATTTGCTATCCTTTTAATGCTTTTAAAAAAGATTTTATCATATAGCTATAAAAATTATAATGAACTACAAAACAATATACAAGTTTTCAAGTAGAATCAACGTTGTTATTTTTGTATGGTAATTTTTACATACTGTTTTCCCTCAACTTTGGTAATGATTCATAAAAAAATCTTACAGTTCTTTTAGTTTCAAAACAGATCTTATAAAATGGTAGTATTTCCAGTTAGGAAATTCATTTGGCACACAGTCTAAATAACGAATTAAGACAATTATTGTTACTTAATCAGTTATTGGGGACAATCAGTGTGTGCTTGTTTTAACCAATGAGAAATTTACTCATTTTAATTATGTATTGCATAGTCTGACATGACTCCAAATGAGGTCTTCCAGACCTTAAGAAATAATTCTTATGTGTGCTTTTCTGCCTTGTCATAAGGTAGAAAAGTTTCTTAAAAAGATAAAGACCTTTTTGTAGTAATCTTGAGTTTGTGCTTTGTCACTTTGTATCAGGATAAAAGAGGTTTACTTGTCAGAAATTCCATTTAAATAGTGTTAGTTGGATTGGAATTGGAGTTTAGGACTTCATGAAAACACTTACTCGGTAAAGTTTGGGATAAATCATGGAGTAGACTTGGGTTCCTGGGTTCATTTATGGCTTTAAGTGTGACAGCCCTAGTGCACAGAATAGCGCAGGGGGGTTGGACTAGATGATCTCTAGAGGTCCCGTCCAGCCTTTACCATTCTGTGATTCTGTGAATCAACTTCATTGTAGGAAGTGTCCAAAGGAAGAGTTTTGCCTTTGATATTCAATATTACTCACCTATAATTTGCTCCATGGATGTCTTAGGCTTTGAAGAGGGAGTGGTTTTATTTCTCTAAATGAAAGACAAAAGCATTCAGGCTTTACCATGAGTATATTTGATAGTAAGCATCAAAGTAAGTCTTTGCAGTTGTGAACTTCTTAATAGTTAAAAACTTGGAAGTCATTGGTAAGTTGTGCATTATGCCATCGCACCCCATTTGTGTTTTTTATGATATTGTTAGACCCTTCTGTTGTCATATCACAGCAGTGATTTGAGAACAGTGCATCTTCATAGGTATTTAAATTAAGCCATTAAAGTTTTCCTACATAGTTATAATTTTTGGTGGGCAAATATATTAGAAACACTTCATTTAAATCAGATCATTTTTGTCTACAATATTTCTATCAGTTTTATTGTATTCATGGTATGTTTATTTTTATTGGAAATCACAAAGGAAATGGCAACAAAAAATGGAAGACATTTAATTTGGTTCTGTGAGCTTAAATAAGAAAATAATCTCTTTCTACAACTGTTTTTCTTGTAGTTGAGAAAACATCACAATTTTATTTGTATTAAAGAAAATCAAAAATCCCGAACCAGCCAAAGAAATTATCAAGCTTATAATTTTAATAATGACCTCAGCTCAGGACATTAAGTTGGGAATTAATGATCAGTTAGGGTTAATGACTTGGTGCCTTGAGACATTAAAGTCCAAGAAAATGCTCTGTAATTTGATTGTTTTTGGTTGTAGTAAAGGTAGGTTGTAGTAGTTGCAAAAAAAAAAGAAAAAGAAAAAAATTCAAACACAAGGGGAAAAAATATTAATAGAAAAAAGAGATATTTTATTATCTGTCTCCTTCAGCAGCCCCAGCATAGCTAAAAATGCTGTTACCCTTCATTGGAGTTTTTTAGTGTGAGGACTTAAGGAGCAAAACCTTTTATAGCCACCTTTTTTTTCTTTCCTGTTTTGCAACTAATGAAGAACATCAAGTATTTGGCAAAGGCCGGGTTAACAATGAGGTGTTAGAACTGCACATCATCTTTTTTCTGTAAAGTTACTCCATGGTGTCCCCTAAATAAGCAGTTATAGGATATTGCAATAGTATTGTGCTATGATCTGTACATAACAATACAAGTCTTTGGATATGCATTGTATATAGCAGGTACATATTTGCATGTAAGTAGGTAATAAGTATTTTCATTGTAATCCATATCTAATTTGTATGCTACTTACACAGTCCAGGAGATGGAAAGTTGTGTATGTGAGCATTTAACAGACCAGGAGTGCTTAATCTTGAAGCCCTTTATTTTTCTGTACTGGTCAGATGTAAGCTGCTATGATGGCAGTTGCTCAACAATGTCTTACAAATAATTCTGAGTCTTTTCTGGCATAAAGTAGTATATTTAAAGTAAGGTGTCTTAGTGAAATTTTCACTTTAAATAGAATAAGGGTTAAATGATAACTTGACTTATCTTTTAAATGACAAAAAATAAAGAAATTGCAAGACCTTTTCACACATTAGATATGTATTGTCATTTATCATCTAGATATCAGGCTAGCAGTGCGAAGTAATAAAACATATCATCGAAAAATGTGCTATAGGTCTGAATCACTCTTTCATTCCACCTCCCAGCTAACTGTAGTATTAAATCAAACAAGCAGAACATTTCCTTAGGCAGCCATTGCCTTTTAATTTCCTGAAGAACCTTAAAATATCATTCATTACAAGTACTACACATATTTGGTTTTTAAAAGTCTCATAAATCAATAGCAGGCTGACTGTAATAATTATTACAAGTTAGTGCATAATTTTCGTGCTGAAGGCTGCATGCAGAACTTTAGCATATGCAAACGAGGCAATTCAAACTGTGTATAGATATTAATATGAAGAAGCAGGTAACGAGGTGCAGGCTATGAATTATGCATCAAGAGCGGCTGATCTTCAATGAGGAAAATGAATTCAGCATGTAATCTAATTAGTGATGGAAGTCTATTACATCTAACTGCAAAAGCAACCGTCCTTGAAACAAATTTATTTACAGTCCATGTTACCACTTGAAACAACTTTGAAATGATGTGTAAGACAACAGCTTAATTGTAAAAATTTTTTTGTTTGTTTGTTTCAGTTCTAGACCTGGAAGGCCTCCTAAGAGGACTCAAAGTGTCACCTCCCCAGAGAATTCTCATATCATGCCACATTCTGTCCCAGGCCTAATGTCTCCTGGAATCATCCCGCCAACAGGTAGGATTGCTAGAAACACCTTCACACATGCAGCCTTTTGAATTCATGGCTTATATCCACGTTAATAAATTAACAGCCGAGGAAACCAGCATCCAAATACCACAAAAGAGTTCCCTTAATAAAACGTTATTGCTACATAAATGTATTGTGTGTAATGGAAAATGTGGAAGCTCAATGCTTTAAAATACAAATAACTGAGCAAATAATAATCCTTTATAATTTTTTCCCTCTTCTTTGTAAACAAAACCCTTTTCAAAGCATGAATTATTTATCATTAGACAATAATCTCCCTATTCGTTTTTAATAGATCAGATATCTTCTGATTTTTTGCTGCTTTGCTTGGTTAGAGAATGTCGTCATGAATATACTTGCCCGAAGAAACCAAGTTAGTTAAAATAACTCCATGCTGCATATGCGTCTGTCTTAATTTTTCATCCTGAAATTCTATTTTTGATATGTTTCCTGAGGCCTTATACTAATGTAAAGTCTGTAACAATCTGTTTCTCAAACTACTTTTGCAAGTTACTATAACCATCTCCTAGCAGTCACTTGCTCTTAGACATAGTTAAATTAAGGAAGGCTGTGTTGCAGGAAGGAGATGAAGAGAGACACCTGAAGGTGGAGGCAGCCAACAGTTAAGCTATTGATGGTGGTGCCACACTCCCTCTCTTCCTGTTACAAATGAGTTAAATTCTCCCACTCACTTCAGGAAGGCTTGTCTGAGCTTCCACCTCTTCCCCAGTTGTTCCTCAATTGTTTGCACATCTCAGTCTCTAGTGCTGATTTTCTCTAAGGTAGGAGAAAGGTAATAAACTAGATGGATCCAAATAGAGAGGAAGATTACAGGGTCTTGGAGAGCAGATAGATCCAGGTTTTCAGAAGCCTAAAGTTCAAGACAAGTGACAAAATGAGGTCAGACGACTAATATTGGTAAGAGATAGCTGTAAAGTAAGCAGAGGGAAGGAGGGATGAGACTGAGAGTGCAGGCAAGTATGGGGAGATGTCAAGCAAGTAGGACTCAGGGTGGTAGTCTGAGCAGGTGTGACCAAAAGTCCTATTTTGCACAATAGGATTTGCAGGATAAAATGTAATACAGGAAACGGTGCAGAGTCGCTGTTACGTGAGAATAATAGATAGGGTCAATGTAGGGAAGGAAAGAAAGTGTTTATAGGGCAGAAGTATTCCTGTTCATGAGAGAGAGATCAAAAACTGCAGAGGCAAAGGGAAATTATTTGGGGGAAGGAAGGCAAAAAAATATCAAAGAAAGAAATACATGTGAAAAGTAGAAAGGAGATGACATGAAAGACCTCAGAGACAAATAAGCAGGCCAAAAAGAGGGAGACAGGAAAAAAAAACAACCTTGTCAACAGTATTGATCGAGGCTTTGTGTTACAGTTAATATGTAAGCACAGATTGCCTCTTGATATAATATCTTCTGGAATAGTTTTGTTGGTTTTTTTTTTTCTTTAATTGTAAGAAATCAGCTTAAAACCACAACTAATGCCTGAAGTATCAAATTCCTCTCTAGTCCTTTAAAGCTGGTCATAACAAGTTAAGAATAAAAATATATGGTACTAAAAACACAGATCCAATTTCTTAGAGTATCAGCCCACAAAAAACAGATGTAGATTTTTTTTTAGAAGTGTGATTTAAAAAGAAGAAAATAATTCAAAATTAAAGAAAATAGGCATGTATAAGATTATCATTCATCGAGTCCTTTTAAGATGGTTATGCTTTGTGAGTCTTGCAAAAGAGGAAGGTTTTAAATGAAGTCACTATTTAGTTTGAACTGGTTTCACATTACTTAGCTTACCACAACAGAAGGGAATGAGCATGTTTTTTTCACATTGTGGTGGTGTTGAGTCTCAAACAGCACAAAAAATGCAAACACTGACAGAAGCAAGCTCTAGCATCTGATGTTCCAGAGAGCATGGCTCAGCAAAGGTAAGGAACATCGTGATAGCAGTGCTACATAGCAGTCATTTCAGCATTTTATAGATGGGTGAATATAAAAATAGTCTTACAATCTGATTTTATTAATTCAAATCAATGTACTTTTGTGAATCTGTGTTGTGAATAAGTGCCAAAACTGCTGTATGAGCCCCCTACCAACAAAGAACTGCTATAACTGCAAAAGATGATGTAGGTGCAATTTTTATGTGCTACCATATTAGTTGATACTAGGAAATTTTTGCCATTTGTGAACATTTTCCTCCATATTGTCACAGTGTACTCACAGAATCACACAGTAGTTGAGGTTAGAAAGCACCACTGGAGATGATATAGTCCAGCCTCCCCAAAGTAGGGTCACTCAGAGCAGGTTGTTCAGGGTTGCGTCCAGTTGGAGTCTGATTGTCTTCCAAGGTGGAGCCTCCACAACATCGCTTTGCAACCTGTTCCAGTGTTTGACTACTATAAAAATAAAATATTTTTCTTACTTTTCCGTGGAATTTCTTGTATTTCAGTTTATGTCTGTTGGACAACAGTAAGAAGAGTCTTGCTTCATGTTCTTTGCTCTGTCTCCATGATATGCATACATATCAGTAAGATTCCCCTCCCCAGCATTTTCCAGGTTGAATGATCCAAGCTCTCTTAGCATCTCTTCATGTGTCAGGTGCTCCAGTGGCTTAATCATGTTTGTGGCCCTGAGATGACCCTTTGGTTGAGAAGTTTATGAAGTTTGAATTTCCTGTTAGAATCCAACTCTAAGCAGTTGAAAATCCAAGTAACAGATTAAGTGCTCTCCCACTTTTCTCTCTCATTTTTTTTAAAGGTTCTTTTTAAGCTTTCTGTTTAGTTTAATAATCTGAGTATAATAGCTAAGTTTCCCTCCTGCTTACAAAAGAATGTAGGTGATCACACAAACAATTATGTGCTATTTAATGCTCTTTAAGTAACAGAGATCTGCAATTATTAGGTGTATCTAGGATACACAATGCCATGATTTAATGTATGCTTTTTACCTGAAAATTTTCCTTTTTCTGAAATCTGACACGTAATATAGAAACATTTAAAGGTGGAAAACATTGTTTCTAAGGGTCTGGTTCTGCATACATTTTTTATGTGTGCTGATAATAACGGTACAAAACTGTATGCTCATATTTCTCATGAAATTTCAGGATTGTATACTTTTATAAGAGGCCAAGTTAAGGAACCCTTAGAAAGTAATTTATTCTTGATTCAGTCTGAAATCTCATGCAGGCAGTGTTACATCATCACTTAGAATAGATTTGCTTTAGAGAAGACTAAGCTGAGATGAAGGGACTGTACTGAGAAGGAACGTAAAAGGGGAAAAAAAAGAATATTCCACATTCTTTTAGAAAGCATAAATTGAAGAAGTGAGGATCATCTCTTGGGTGGTTTTCTATCCGTTTCATCACAAGATTCATAAATATTACCTGCAATTGCTGATTTGTCCCCTGTCTTTCATTAGACTCAATGTATTGAATGTTCACACAACTTCAGAAAAGACAAAAAGACAGTTTTACATTAAAAAAAAAAATGTAAGGCCTTTGAAGGTGTGACAAAATAAGAAATGTTTATTATCAGGAAGCGAAGATCTTCTTAAATTGTCCACAGAATGAATATCTGCGAATGTTACAAATGATGTAGTCAGAAGAAAGAAGAGTTTGATGTAGGTTCAGACAGGTGTACCAACTGTTTAGGCTTATATGGATAATGCCTTGAAGCCCTTCCAAAACTAGATAGCTCATCATAGTTTGATCTGCACATCTCCGTGTACTGCAGATCTTTTATTGGCTAATGTGCTTGGAAGGCTTCAAAAGTTGTCTAAAGTTCAAGAGGTAGATAATTGTAATTAATCAGAAAAGCAAGCAGTGCTGTAATTCTTAAGTAGAGTGTATGTTACACATTGTGTTCTGGAATTTTACGTCTGTAGTTACTATATAACATATTAAATGATATTTCCATTATTTTTCATAAAAATTTTGAAAAACAGTTCTCTCTACTTTTCAATTATTTTTTTATAATTGTTATGAAGTATTTTAGGTTTTGAAGCAGTTTTATAATGCTCCTGACATAATTTTTCTGCATCTTGTCCTATTGAGGCTTTAATCTACAGGTGATGAAATGAATAACTACAAAACTCTTGTATTTACTTCAGGAACTGTATCTTTCTCTCAAAAATAAAATGTGAATACAAAGTACTTTTGGAAATCACTATTATAGGGCATAAGAATACTACTACATATATCTAGATACATATTTGTAAATAAAAACGTAATTTCAAAGCACTGTACATGTTATTTTTTTACATTATTTTAATGTTATTTTAATTTTACATTATATCATTTTGAACAAATTTGCTTTATTATAGATATTTCCACCCACCTATTGTACTTCTGGTACCATACTCTCCTTTTCCAATGCAAAGATACTAAGCTTTCTCTGAAAGTTTTAACATACATGAATTATAACTACTTTCCTGTATTAAACTCTTATTCTGTTTTTTTCTCTAAGTGATAATTGGACGATGTAATTTTTTTAATCTCATCCTTATTTTCTCTCTTGCTATATATCTGAATCATTAGAATTATATTCCAGCATTCATCTTGTACAAAACTGTCTGAGCCACAAAGCATTTTTATGGAGGGGTTAAAGTAAGGAGAGAATTGATACGTTTTGTATAGATTATTTCAGCTTGGAGGACAAATGGAGTTCACAGATGCAGCTATTGATAAAGCATGTCAGTGCTTCTTCTAAAGTAGAAGATGGAATTATTTGATATTTAAAGAAAGATTAATCACATAATTAAATAATTCCATTTCTCTGTCTCACAGATATAGATGTTGTATTAGGCAGAAGGGAAAGAATGGCTAAAATAGAATGATAATTATTATATATCCCCATCATGCTGGATATTTGCAAGAAACAAAACCTGTACTTGGAAGTATTTTCTCCTGGTAGACTCAGTCCTGTAAGGTTTAAGAATGTTTTAAGAATTTTTAAAAAAATTAATCTTTAATTTTAATCAAAGTGAATAGAGTTAGTTTCTGAGAGTATTCCAAGGACTAGAAATTAAAAGTTTGATTTACATACTTAGTAATTTTTAGAAGCGAACCTATTAGTTAATTATTTTATGTAGTGTGTACATTTTGTGATCCTATATTGGTTAAAAGGATATACCTTAAAAAACCTGAGTGGCTATTGCTTAGTTCTGAAATGTTAGCATGATGTTTTGGTTTAGAGTTTAATAATTTCTAACATTAGCATTGCTTTCGAATAGTGTTATAGAACGATATGTTCTTTAACCTATGAGACTGAAATAACTTACTGTAAACATAAGCAACAAAACTCTGCTTTCAGAGTGATAAACTTTTCAGAGGGATAATTTAAGAAATTGAGTCAGATTACACAAACATTTTTGCACTTCATTTTGAAGTAGTTGTTATCGTTAGTGTGAAAGATTCTATCATATTCACTGGTTAATGTATCAGTTGGAAGATACACTGACTCAACTCTGAAAATACATTACTTCATAATTTTTAAAATATTAAGGTGTAATTCAGGCCACCTGACCTCTTCTGAAAACACTTGTCATCATTTTGTTGTATTATCATCCTGTTTACTGCCTAGCTATCTTCTACTTGATTACAAGAGACTTTATCACTGAAAACAAGTTCTGGAAGCTTACTAGTTTAAGTTCCAAGTCCCTTACATTCATTAGTTAATAATTAAGTTGATTTTTTTATGTAGCCACAAATTTTATAAAAATCTCCAAACAATTCTTTCAACAATATTAGGGTAATAATGCAAGACACAATGGGAACTTGAGTGCTTAGCTGTATAATCTCAGACACATGCAAATTTATTATTTTCTGACTTTTTATATTTTACTCCTCAATGTGCATTTAAAATGTGTTAAAATGAAATTTATTATATTATTTGAGCAGAAAATACTGCCATATAAGAATTTATTTTTGTGTTTCAGTAATACTCCTTCAAATAGGCAGTGACTTCAATAGCTTTTTGTAAGAGAATAGGATGTGACGACATGGTTTATTATAGGCAAATGTATGGAAGCTCTCTAAGCAGGCAGATTATAAGATATCTCTGAATCTAAAGCCACTTAACCACATTAGCTATTTTCGTTCTAGACATTTCTAAGCATGGGTGTTTTTGCTTACAATGAACCACACAGACATAGCCTTTTTGGTCACAAGCTCTTTATAAAACCACTAATTACTTGCAGAAGTAGAACCTTTTGTATTAAGAAGTTTTAACCTATAATCTCTTAAGGACTCATACATTTTACAGTGTTATACGATACAACACTACATACATTCAGTGCCTACAGGATACTGGTGAAAGACTGTGTTAAGTCAGAGAGTCAAACCTCACACAGGTTCACCCATTGCCTGTTGGGAGGAGTCCTTGGATTGAACTGTTTCCAGAAATGCTCCCAGCTCCTTTGATATAAAGGGAACAAGTTGGTTCACTTCAAAGGAGGCTGTGGGATTAAATATTTAAGCAGTGAGGATAGTCAGATACCTTGACACTCTGAAGATGTTTAAAAAGGAACTGAGGAGTGAAGATATTTTACAGCATATTTATAAGCAAGTGAATCCTCTCTTGTATCTTGTGACTACTCATTTAGTGTTAGGGTGTGATGACCATAGATTTATTACTTTTCAGTGAAAAATCTGAGAAAATAAGTTTTTTATTTTTTTCCTTCCTGCATCACAGAATAATTTCTCCTTCTGAAGGCTAAGGGTGTAATGGTATTGAATTGTGAATTTCTCCAGAATGATATTTCTGTACCAGTTTTGGATGATCCCAGTCAAAGGATCATGTTTTGCAAAGGTGAACTGTTAGAAGATACTAATAAAGCTTCTAACAATATGTGATAGTTTTCAGCTATATATTGCTTTGCTAAGTCAGGGTAGATTTTAAGATGAATGGAAAAGAAAAAGGTGGGTCTGACTTTTGAAGTGACCCTCACCCAAATTCCAGTTGCTTGTTTCAAATCATAGAAGTATATTAAACATCCTGGGAAAAATTAATTCCACTTTTCAAAAGAGGGTATTTTATCATCAGGGTTTCCTGTAAAACAATTAGCATGCAAACCAAAACAAAATTAAAAAAAAATTCCACCATAGTCTTGATACAAAAAAAAAAGGCAATTAAAATCTTGGGCAGGTATGTGGTGAAGTTACCAATGACTAAATTTGGACCTGGTCCTGGAAGTGTTTACTAGTGATCGCTATAGCTTTCTGAATTCCAACATACTGTTAGTTGTATTTGAAATTAAGAAGTTATTGAAAAGATACATATTGCAGAGTACACTGATTGTTTCACAAAATTTAATTTCTCAAAATTAAATTATACAAAATGTAAGCTTACTAATTGTGGGAAATATGAGATTGTGATTTGATACACAATTAATTAAATTTCTAATTAGTTAAAAACTAAGCTTTTACAGAGCAAACAGTGCACTGCCATTTTAAATGTCAAATACAGAGTATTATTTTCATAAACACTGCCACTACAAAAGAACCTGAGCTGCGGAATTTGGAATAATATCTCAGTCTTACAAAAACACTGTTGTCTTATCTCAATTATGTTGATTGCTGTAGCAGTGTAGTAAGATGGTACTTGTTATTGGAAGCAAAGAAAGATCTGGTACAAAGCTCAGTTTCATCACATTACTGACGGTGGTTCTGTGTTATGATGTTGACAGAAAGTTCTTGAATGCTATCAAGATGCCCATCTTCTTTCCTGTAGAATTAGGCTACTTAGGTTCTTGCATGACATGATCAAGTGAAGGGTGAATTATTTTTTCTTTCTCTTCATTCCATATGTGATCCACTGCTAGTGCTAAATTCAATTAAAAAATGGCTTCAGATGTATATATTCCAAAGTTATGGTCCACAATTTTACTGTAATGTATTTGAGGACTCTCTAAAGTATGGGAAGAAACTGCATTTTAATGTATTAAACTTGGGTTTGGGCTTTTTGGGAGTGGTGTTGTAAAAGGTGGTGTCTCCTGGTTAAGAAAAGCGTATGGAATGGAGTTTTCCAGATCTCATGCAAGGACTTAAATGTGATGGCTACATCCAAAAAAGGTGTCGGGATGTACAGTGTAGGTGAACTTAAGAATTTACTCCAGTAAATGGTATTTTCAATAAAGTATGCAAGCAAGCATCATATTTGGGCACCTTTGTAAGACTATAACACAAGAAAAAAAAAAAGAATGTTGAGTATTATGTTAATGGATCATTTTTTTAAAGTCTTCTGTGTTAGATGACAGCTTAGAAGGTTGTCCTCTTTAAACAGTGCATATACAGGAACCTTTATCTTTCTGAAGTGTTTTTTAGTTAGGGATGTTTTGCAATTAAGTCTTGAACTTCTCTTTTCAATCCAGTCTTAATTGCAATGAGATACTGTGTTCAAGCTGTCGGAAAAGAATAAACTGTTATTTCTGGTAGTATTAGACACATGACTACTATGGACATTTAGAAAAAGATCTTGGAGTGCGGCGAATATTACTGTTATTACATTGCTTTGACGAGGTCATCAATTAATGATGTATTCGTTTCTAACTATGAAAACAGTTGTGTGCTAGGACTGAGTAATCTAGGGAAAGGAAAGCTGTGCCTAGTGAAGATAAAATTAATAATGTCAGCAAGTAATTTTAAGTCATCAAAATCCATAGCAATGGCAGATAGACAGTGTACTGATAGATTTTACTGAAAAGTGAGGTTTTGTCAACATTGCCATTTCATTAGGTGCTGAGATTTAGGCTGACATAGAGGAAGTAGAACAGGTTGCAGGGAGTGTTTTAGATGGGCAGATACATCTACTAAATTTCCTTCTCTCTGTACTCATTTTGTTGTCTGATACCACTGGCACTAAGATCACACATATGGCTTGAACAATACAGTTGCCTTTATTGAGAGGAAAATTAATAGAATAGCATTGCTTTCTGTAGACTACTTTTAAAAAATGGTACAGAAATAGAGAATTCAAAAACATGAGGTGATGTTAGCTGCATATTCCAATAATCTTAATTTATATTTACATCATGTTACTGGAGCTACCTTGTTAAGAACCATGTAAATCAAGGGTAGGATCTTAAATAAACAACATCACAATACTGACTTTATAATGTCACTTAAGCTTGGACTTCAGATGGTGAGAAAAGCTGTTTAACACAGTGCAAACAATGACAGGTTTTCCTCATACCCTTGGTTAATGAATGAATGTGAATGTGGGAATAAAAAGACCATATTACTTGGGCGATTTAGTAACCAGGTAACTTACTGCATCACAACAGTACATTCTTTTTGCAAGTACTGCCAACAAAAAGAAAAGAAAAAAACCCCACAACAACAGAAAACTTGAATGGTTTTCAGAGTTTCATCAGTATTCAGTGCAAATATTTGAGAAGAAAAAGGTGATTTCTTGTGAATCAGTACATTTGTTTTGAAAAGTATCTCAAAAGATTCTAGTAGAATAATATTTCATTCAAGTGGAAGAAAACAGTAGTTCATGTGCACTCAGTCACTCTGTGACAAAACAATTTTTAAAGTTATTTTTTTCCACTATTGAAAGCTGAAATTATATTCGGCCTTTGAAGTATCAGATATACAGATTCTGAACACACTGAGGGCAACATACTCCTAGACAAAAAATTTTGTCAGTGAATGACAAAAAATACAGCACTTATTCCTGTGTAGTATATACTGTATAACATGAGATTCTTGTTTATGGAATATTAAATAACTTATTATGAAATAGGATTTAACTTTTTTTTTTTTAAATACAGCCATAAGAACATTTTAATATAAAATGTAAATTATTCAGATTTCACTTTAAACCGATTTTTATTACCACTTAGGCTAAAATTTTATATGGAAAGTCATGTTATAAGGAGGTGCCATGTATGTAGAACCAAAATAAATATTATGGTAGCAGATAACTCTTAAAGGAAATGAAAAAAAAGCCCAAATGCTTACATCCCAGGAAGGTCTGCGCAAGAAATGCTATTATTTAAGCTACTACTTCCTTTAAAGAACATTACTTTTATGGCTTCATCCATACAATAAATAAAACACTTCATAGCTGTTCTTTGTCTTGGAGGACAGGCTTGTATCCTGCAGCTTACAACTCTAGGTCCATATTCTTTTTGTTCTTAAAACTTTCCCAACCTAAAAAAAAATAATCCATGGAGTTCCTGGCTATTTCTGTTTTGTGTACTATCCATGGGCTATTACAGACCAGATTTTGTAGCTATACTATAAAATTATTGGTAAGATGAGTATTTCATCTGTTGAGTTTCTAGCATTGATTTTGTTTAAAGAGACTAGAGGCCAAGTTTTTGTGTAAGTTTTATCTTTTATAAGGCCAAGTGTAAAAAATTTACAAGCTCTTGGAACACAAGTATTTACTCATGTCTGCTGAATTAGGTTAATCACTAGTAAGATCCAAAGGCATCTGAAAGCAATTAAAAATGCTTATTTGGAAATGCCGTTTTAAGTACAAGCAACTTGATTTCTCCACCTTCTGCTCAGTAACTGAATGCTATTTGTCCAATGTGTGTTAAATCACATGCTCTGAGCAAATATTTATTCCTATGTGAACAAGTATTTTAGAATTTCCTGCAGGTGTTCTGTGATTTCAACTTGGTTTGTAACTTCTTATTTCTAACTCTTACCAAAGTAATAGAAGGACTAGAATATATAATTCTTTATCTGTCCAAATTTGAGACATTTTCCTTATTGAGCACTGGAAATTTCACTGTTTCTAGATTGCACAGATTTAGTCTTGGCATGAATTTTGAACTATTTAAATTCTGCTTTATAAAGTCAGAAAACTGTAGTAGGAATGAGTATTTATCTTTCTTCTTCCTTATCTTCCTTCTTCCACTACTTTCTTTACTTTTCTTTATAAAATATTTCAGATTTATTTCATTAAAGCTTTAATAATGGAAAGAAATATTTGGGAAGATGTACACAAAAAAGTAACTAATTCCCGACAACATTTTTCTCTTATAGTTCATTTCAAATACTTAATTTCTTAGTCCTTTCTAGCTACCAAGGCAAGAATTTCACAAAACTTCCTTTGGCCAATTGACTGGTATTTTAAAAGTTAAAAAGAGTACCAGCAGTTTGTATTAGAAAGTAAACAAATAAGTCAATAAATTCAGTAGGTAGCCCAGATGAAGTAGGACATACCCCTTATATAACTTGTGATTGTGTTGAAGTTATTGCCATTGGATTTAACTTCATTTCTATCTCACATCTTAGGCTATTATTTGGTCTGCCCTTGGAACATCCTTTGTTCTTTGTGTAATACATTTGTGATAAGTGGGATTTTTTTGTTTTGTTTTACTGTGTAATTCATAATTGTTTCTATAACCTCTGAGATAACACTTTCTGAGTTGTATCTGAATCTGCTTCATTGCTTCTTTTACAATTAATGATTTAATTGTGTTTATTCACTTAACACAGATATATCTGTGGTCTGCTCCCAGTAGAAGACTCCTTACTTCATCCTCAGTCACTAAATGCTAACATCTTATCCATTGATAGACTCCATCTCATTTTTGTGTAGTGGTGTTCCTATGGTTACATACAGTGGTTCTTCCTGTTGAAGTTTAGTATAAAATTGTTTCAATTTTTATTTGTTGCTTTGGTGTGGTTTCTACTACCTTGACTTTATCTCTCTATTCCAGAGTCACTTTCTCTAACATGATGTCTTTATCTCACCATCTTTTTCAGAGATGCGAAAGACTTTGAAGTTGATTATGTCCTAATTAACTATTTTTTTCTGGGGGCAGGAGGGTATTGATATCATGTTTTGTGGTATGATGCTTCCTTATGTCTTTGAATAGTTTTGATTAGACCACTAAATTTCTTTTGGTGAAATTACTAGTTTCATTGTAGACACCTTAATGCTGTTGCTTCAAGCTTGACAGTGATTATTTCCCTTATTCTTTGCATGTTAACCAATCACGAATCCTTTATCTCAGCAGCCTGGCTAATCTAGTAAATCTGAGAGGAAATGCTATTGGGTAGCATTCTTTTAAAGAATAAATAAAAAAGTAAACAGTGATAGATAAGCAAGTTGCAAATGGAAAGACGTTTCCAGTGCTAACGTCGCTCATGATTTCTGCTAACTAGATCTCATGTCCATTTTGCCAAATATCCAAAGAAAATATTAACTTGAATTCATAGCCTTCATTTTTTCTCTCAGCTTTATTCTACATCCTAACTACTTTTTTGAAATTTTAAAACAATGCAATAAATTTGAATTGCATTTGTTTTTTTATCATTGACTGCATACATCTTCCAGAAGAAACATTACCACCTGAGGAAATGGCTACTATATGTTAAATCTTTAGCTTTGTATAAATGCCAGAAATTAATGGGGATTTCAAGACTATTAAAAAAAAATACATGTTTTCATGCTGTCTTTACATGAGATGTTTACAAGTTTCTGAAAAAAATACCTACTAAATGAAAAGTCATAATTTTTTCCTAGCATGAAAATATAATGCTGTGCACAGGGTCAAAAAGGTGTGTTCAGAGCCTATCCCATTAAAGGTCATCTATAAAGAGAGTTCTCACAGTTATTTTAAAATTGTATTTTTGATGAAAAGTTTTACTTTAAAAAAAAAAAGTCTTCTTAGTATAAGTTTCCTATCTGGTTTATTGAGATGGAATTCCCTAAGTCTCACCAGCATGTACAATGGGTATCTCTTAGATGCTGGGGCTTTCAGGATTCCACTCTTCATGATTGGCTTTTGCCGTCTGTTCTTTTCATGTGACATAAACTTTGAAAGAGTGTTTTATTTAGAGAGAGAGTGCACTTTCTGGGTACAGATGTTAAAACATTTTCAGCCTGTCCTGAAAGACAGAAGTAGAGGAAAAGGTGGTAGATTTTCATAAGATCTTTTCAGAGTCAGAAATCGTTTTAGGTACTTTCCCTTCTGTAATCTGGCACTGCCTTTAAGAAGGTGGAATTAAGAAGATAGTTACAGTACAAAAGAATTGAATCATTATCAGCCTGGGTGCATCATTATTATAACATCATAAAAGAGCTTCCATTCCTGAGTTTTAGTACCTCTCTGTGGTGCCTGCACCATGTGAACATGCTAATTCAGATATCTCAGTACTATGCTCCACTAAATGAAATAAATAGGCCCATAATCATCACTATCACTGACATTAGGTTTACTCAAGTGAACAGAACTACATCTTTCTAAGCATGTTTGAGATTTCTTTATGCTCTGATTAATTCATATATTCAAGTTTTTCTGTGAAGTAATAAAATGCACTAACAATACTAACAAATGGATTCTATATTATGTGAAAGTGACCAGGACACTTGCTGATATGCTACTCTGCAGCTGATTTCTATCTGTAATTCAAAACTTGACAGGAACTTTTGGGACCAACCACTGAATGTCTTGTTCAGTGGAGTTGCTACTGATGACCCTGTTATCACTGATGTGGGTCATATTTCATCAGTAATCAAGCTGGGAAGGACTCAATCCAGTAGATGCCTTGTATTCTTTAGCAATGTGTACTATGACACTAAATCTAAATTTTTAATGAAAGGTTAAAGTTTATATTGTGAAATCACTTTATCTCCCCAATTTGATTTAAGTAGGAGTGAAATCAAGGGAAAAAAAGTAATTAGCAAAATATTTGACAGAAATGGATAGAAAATGAGATAACTAATAGAATTCAAAGGGAATTTTCTTCTGTTATGTCCATGAAGTTCTATTTCTTAGAAATTTTTTATGTCAAAATAGAGTCCTTGAATGAATAAAAGAAAGAAAGAACGTTCAATAGAATTTTTCTTCCTCAAAGGACAACACAAAACACATATCTTTTTGATTCTTACTTTATTTTGCTGGGATCTTAATGTCTAGTATATTTTAAACTTTTATAAAGTAGGAGGTTTTAGTCAAGTAGGTAGAAAAGATGCTGAGATAAGTTCATAGTAGTTCGTAGTAGAACATAAAACTACTTTTAAAGAAAATGCTTACCTAGAAATAGAATTCCAAAGCAGTGGATTCATTATATTTCCTTAGAAACAGCAAGCATATAGGTAAATATCTTCACTAGTGTTTCACTGAGGAAAGAAACTAATTTTCTCTAGCTTTAGCTATCTGAGAAGTTAGCTATCAAAGAGAAGATTCATCTGCTAGTGTGTCAAAAACGTAGCTGTTGAAATCTTAGCAAGCCATCTCCTTTCACAGGCAGTGGAAAGTAGCAAACATCTCTTGAGAGCGATACATCTCAATAAGGCAGGCCACATGAATCACCTTCTGGAAATGCCTGTGTGTCTTCATTGACTGTTGGCAACTTAGATGAAGAATTTGAACTGAATGCTTAAATTTTAGAAGGTTAATGTTAAATCAAATGGGTGAAACTGTCAGTGTAGGTGAATTATTTCAAAAGTGTGGATGCAAAACTATGTTTATACATTGTTCTTTAGGTGAATCTATGGAAATAATTAATATGTTTTAAAGCATCTGAAGAAACTTAGCATGTTCTGGGTATAGTATAAAAAGAAATAATAATTTTTAAATTTTATTATTTGCACAAAATGTAGCATATCACACACATGCAGTTTAGCAGGCAATCACGTTTTAGTCAAGAATTGAAACTTCTGATATCCCTCTGGTTTCATTGTGAATTGTGCTGTTATTGAGTTCTGGTACCTGGATTCCTGACACGACATGTATCTATTTTAGTGTACTAAAAGACTGATAAATGTTTTCCTGTGGTAATGAATAACTATACCATTTAAACAACCAAGGACATGATATTTCATGTTAACTCCAATAGAACTGCCAGTTTTACTTTTGGCATAATAACAGTCCTCAAGAGCTGTAAACAAGCATAAGTTAGTATATATATTTTGCTTATTTAAAATATTTCAATGAACTAATATTAATCTTATCAGAGTTTTCTGAACAAGGCTTACCACTATTATCCTACTTCCTAAAAAATGCCAGATTCTTTTAGAACTTACACCTGCAATGATGCAAGTAACTACACTGCTTCCTCTAAAAAAGATACACTGTTCCCAAAATAGCAAAAAACCCTAAGGACTTTATTTTTTAAATCTGAATCAGCATGAAGTGACCTTGTAAATGCAGTTATCTGAACTGCTAAGTGCTGAATTCCGTCTTCCCTTGCTGACTGTAATAATTCCTCCTTAAAAATACATCATCTTTAAATATCTTATTTGGCACAATATCTATTTTTTTCAGTGCTATATGAGAGGACTTTAATCTCAAAATACATAACGTCCTGCAGTAATTTTCAGTATGTTGAAACATATGTATGTGAATCAGAAAGATCATCTGTGTGTGAGCTCTCCGAGCTGTAGTAGTTGTCCACATCTAGTTTTATTTATTTAGTATAAATGTAATTTTTCATATAATCATTTAAAAGAAAATGCTGATAATCCTAATATCCAGTCATACATGTTTAAAAGGATAAACATTCAGTCTGAATAGTAAATCTGGACATCTTATTTATATTAAAAGTTTATCATCCTTTTGTTTAGTAATATTTATTTTTTACACAGACATGTCTAAATTTTATTGTATATCTGTTAAAGGGACAAGTTATATTCATTTTTGTGTAAGTACCTTATAGTCTTTAAAAAAATTCACAGATAGATGATCACTTCTTAGACTACATATTGCTTTTATTTTATTTGTAAGTGTTTTAAGTCTCCTAATCTGTATTTGCCTACTGTGTTTCAAAAGGGAATCAAATTAGTTTTGTGGTACATTAATGTTTCATGTAATATTCCATAGAGAACATTAAATAAAAATAAAAGAAAAAGCTTGACCTCTAACACTTACACCCATTTCTTATGTCAAACTGGGAGATGTTGAAAGCCCTATATGGTTGTAACCCCTCTATCTAACTGTGACCCTCCTTAACATTAAGCAGGTGACTCGATTAAACATAAATCAGGCATAAAATGCCCTGCGTGAGGCAGCACAGTGAATCAAGCAAATTATCAAATGGCAAAACTCATTCTGTGCTCTGGGCAATGTAAGCTGCCAGCACTTATACATCAAAACTTCACTCAATGTAAGATTGATTTTATTTTATTTTGTTTATTTTAATTCCCTACAGCAAGCTGTGTTAGTTGTGTAAAACACTGTCTGCATCATTACATTCCTAAGAAATGCTTCTCTTGTTTAGCAAAGACCGATCTCAATCTTAAGCAACGTAATCTAAGACTAGATATGCTGCACACTGTAGTGGGTTCTAGTGGAGCTGACATTTTGTGCAGTAACAGTGAAACTTAAGCTTCTGAGATTGTATGGATTTTTTTCTGTTTGTGTGTATACATAGACTATCAACTTTATAAAAAATATGAGCACCAAAGGGATAATGTTATAAAACTGGATCACCAGTAGCCGTTGAAGGTATTTTCCAGTTTCAGTAAAGATGCTGGGATTAAAGTGTGTAAGTCCGATCTTAAGGCAAGAATGAATTTTTATGTAAGATGATACATGTCTTCCTTTCACAGTTGCTTTTTATGCTGCCTTAAAACATGTCAAAATAATCCCCAGCAGAGGAGCCTAAAAGGAATGTCAGCTCTGTGGTTATGTAAATCGAATTGAGTGCTTTACAGCAGGTTTAAGATTTTTATAACTCAGGAGTTGTTAACAGCCAGCTGGTTTGTATCTGTTTTTTATGGTTATTCTTGTCATAGGCAGCCTCCACAATTTTTAATTATATTTTATGGTATGTGTTTTCCCTCCTCTTGAATCCCACAGCCACTCTTTGCTTCAAAAGATATTTTCCACTGGGAAGAGGAGAAGCATTGCTTTGGGACTCCATCATTAGAAATACTGTTGTATAATTACCTCCTGGTAACAACACTGGAGTGTGAATCTCCATCGCAGATCTTAAACTTGCTATGCCAGGATGGAAATCTGTAGTGTTCTGTGCACTCAATGATGCCTGCAGCCCTTAGCTCAGAAGACAGTTGTCTTCTGCTTTTAAAGAACTGATTTACAGTTTTTATTGCATTCACAATGCAAATTCCTCTTTGCTTCACACTTCAGGTTTGAATACATGCTTTGTCCTTTGCAGATTTGATTACATTTCATGTTCTGGATCTCTTCTCATTTTTTAACATACGTTCTCATGAATGCTGTAGTTTTTATTTATTTTAGTGACTGTAACAAATGTAATCTTTTGAATTATTTTATAGCAGTGTGATTTCAAGACTACAGTATGAATCTCATCTGGAGTAGAAATAATGTAAAATATACAGAACACTTTTCTATCTGAAAATAAAAACACCACGCCAGACAGCCTGAAAAACCAGTGCTTTATTTTTTGTTGGACTTTCAGAAGTTATGAAATATTTAGATAAATATAACTATGAAGACATTACCAGAAAGTATGCTTTCTTGAATGTTTTACAGTGTTTTGTGAGTGTCCTTCCTCCATGAAAGGAAACAGACCGCTCTGTAATTGTCCTTAATGGTAGATCC
The DNA here is from genome assembly GCF_028858725.1 of Colius striatus. NCBI lineage: Eukaryota > Metazoa > Chordata > Aves > Coliiformes > Coliidae > Colius > Colius striatus. The sequence goes on along the minus strand of NC_084759.1, from coordinate 40,838,385 downwards.
TCCTATTGAAACACCTCCTCTCTTTGCAGTAATGATGTAAGAGCGAGTCTTAAATAATTGATCAGGTGCAGAAAGCTGTTTGTAAAATGGCTAAGAGACTGTTAAGCTTGACAACCGTTACGATAACAGAAAGACTACTATAAGACTTCTTTTAGGTGAGATTGAGAAAATTAACACTTGTTTTCAGTTACAGTCTAAAATAGTTACAGTCACTATCACTTGAAAAGACTATTTTAATAGTGTAAAGGAAGTAATATATGCTTTTTGTTATATTCCAAGAATTGATTCTTGTAATCCAGTTTCATTATTTTAACAGACTGAAATCAATAGAAGTATTATCATCATACCTAATATATTCCGACATTATGACTGTATAGATCTTCTTGTATTACACAGTATTATATTTAAATTTGAATGTTAAGTGTTTATTCTGACCCACTTATGGTCTAATGCCTAATGTCAGCAGCTTCTGAACTACAAAATCAAATATCTCTCTCTGTTGCGTTGGCTTTCCATTAATTTCTAGAGCTATGCAGGAGTGTACCATGAAACTAAACATAAATACACGGGATAATTACTTATTACAAAATTTGTTTATCTGGTAGAATATTCTTTCAAACATTCTAAACCCAGTTTACTTTAAAACTACTAGATTGCTGAAAATAAAATTAGAACATTAATATCAATAGATTGATGCTACCAAATACATTTTGATGCTTTACCCTATTATTTCCATATTTTTCCAATATTCATCTTATTTAACGAACTTAGGAATGCGTAGAAAGACTGAAGGTGCAAATAATAGCAACAACAACAAAAATAAAGATTCTGCTTCCAAATGCATAAGACAGGGATGCAATCAGTACAGCGATGATATGATAGGGATAGCATGTACTAGAAGTGCAAGATATATATTACATTATTTTTAAAAAACGCATTATAGATACATAGGAATTAAAGAAAATAAATAGAAAGATAGAATTCATAGACCTTTTGGTTACCAGATTAGATACATACAAGATATTTTCTGTTTTAGGAATTGCACTGCAAGTATATAGTTCATGGCTCTCACTTACCCCAGGCAGAATTGCCTGTATTTGCTAACCATGACCTGCAAAATTAATTGTCATTTCTTTCTTCTGTAGGACTGTTGAGGATAGTGTGTGCTGTTTAATAAAATTATTTGTTCAGGATTCCAAAATATATCTATAGATGATACCCTAGAAAGTAGAAGTAATATACTGAATTTGTAATCACTTCTTGTAGCCATATAAATGTAACTATTTTAAACAATTTGAAATAGAAATAATTGTATATTGAAAAAACCTCTGCTTTAAGACAATACAGAGTCTGCTCTAAAGTCTGTATTTGGCTACCAGTGAACCTCTCAGAAAGATACTTGCTTCATGTTTCATTAAGCAATAGTATTTCAAAGAAGTTATTCTTTGGATGTTAGTGTGTGGTCTGCAGTACATGACCTGCTTGGAACAATTCATTAGAACAAATAAAAATATACAATTTTGAAATAATTAGAGAGTTTCTATAGCTTTCAGTTATTATCCAGAAAGGCATCTTAGTGGAACAAAGTCTGTGCTAGGATTGACTGAATCAATCAGTCCAGAAAAACACATCAAAATTTGAAGAGATACAAGACTTTAATGCATTAATTTACACCAAACAGACCTTTACATGAGAAATTTCCCCAACATTAATACTTCTCTGTTTAAACAAAACATTAATTTTATCCTTTTTGTGTGTGTACACTTAATTTTGTATGGAAACAAATTTGAGAATGTTCTATTATGAAACATGTCCTTAACTAAGAATTAGTTTAGAGATAAAAGAGTGTTATATTTTCCTACCGTATCCTTGAACAGGTAACCTGTTGTAATAGTTCTCAAACATACACCTGTTTTTTTCTGGTCTGTAAAAGATGATTATTAGATAATCATATTGTTCTTTCTTTTCAGGCCATTTAAAAAAATATCTGATGGCTTTATGGTACAATTAAATTAGAAGTATATTTTTTTAATCTTTAAGATCCTATTTTTCAGAGTACTACTTGCTTTACTGTCAACAAAAAATAACTAGTCATATTTTACAAACATAAGGTAAAATCATTATATTCCCTCTTGTGAATGTCAGTGATTTGAAAGAGTACATTTTACATTTAACCATCTGAGGTCATAACAAAAAGACGGGGATGGTTTAAACTTTCTTTGATTTTAATAAAGCCCTAAGTAGTATCGACGGAATTAAGATTTTTTTTTTTTTCCCAAATCATCACAAATTGAGAACTGTTTCGATCTTTTTTTTTTTTTGAAAATTGCTAAACCATTTATCTTTCTGCCTCCCTGCTTCAGAATTTGAATTGTCCATATACTAACTTGAATTTCAGAATGATAAAATATCTTGTATCTGTTAATTTGGTGGTTTTAAGAAAAACACTCTAGCTAAATGAATACAAATCCTAAATGTTTATTTCCTGTTCTTTGTCAGTGCCTTCTGGACTCAAAAGTGTTTTGTGACCTTGCAAGTTGCACAGTAAATTCAAAAGCAATGTTTCGTTTTCATAGTTCATTTGTGGATTTTTACCCATGTACGCTTTACACTGAACTACTGCCCTGACTTCTTAAGCAAGTTTAGTTTGTATTTTATGGACTTTGTTTGACTTCATAATTATAGAACCAGGGCTAATAACAATATTAATACATACTTGACACTTTAAAAAAATATATATAGACATAGATACATAGATATAACACTCTGGACTGATATATCTTAATAAACTTTCTGTAAGGTAAGTATAATTGCCATCTAATAGGTAGATGTGAAGAAAATTATAATGTAAATGACATATCTCTTACCTTCTGATATTAACAGAATTAAAATTCAAAGACTTCTAATTTCTTCTGTTCTTTTGTTAATATTTTTAACTAAAAGGGTCATCTACTTCAATACTCATTCAGGTGTTACTCAGACATTTTCTTTCAGTGTCTCTTTTCAGATTCCTCTTTCTCTGGAGGGGATACTTGGCACATGTGGTTAAGCAGAGGTCTCGTAGGTGTGGGGTAATGATCTGTTTGGATTTAATTTACAACTAACTGAAGATAAATCATAAGAAAATGGCAGACAGGAGAATGAGACAAGCCATCATCTGTCTAACCAAGTGGCTGACCTTGGGGCATCTCTAAAGCTGAAAAAATAACTGTTTATAGAATCTGTCAAAAAAGCCAGATCCTACTGCTAGAAAAAATGTCTTCCATAATTTTGCATCTGGGCCTTTTGTATGAACATGTAGGATGAGAAAAAGAAAGTAAATACGTGGTGAAGGGTTTTGTGCTAATGGCACTTGGCAGTGCCATTACTTCTTTTCACACTTGTATGAAATACTTAGTGCTAGTGAAGGGCTGATGTGGAGAGAGACAGCACAAAAGTAGGAGCTTTGAATTGGACTAAAGTTTTTTTTTTTGTTGTTTATATGGAAGCTTGAAATAAAAACACTGGTTAACATATCTCTTTGCTAAAAGGGTAAGATTGAGGTAAGCTGATGCTGCAATTGGATGCAAAAAATATTTGATCATATTGATAAAGTTGATATTTCATAGAATCATTGAATGGTTTGGGTTGGAAGGCACCTTTAAATATCATCTTGTCTATCATTCTTGTCATGGGCAAGGACATCTTTGACTAGATTAGGTTTCTCAAAGCTCCATCCAACCTGACCTTGAACACTTGTCCCCAGTAATGGACATCCACAGCTTCTCTGAGCAAACTGAGTGTCTCATCACCCTGATTGTAAGGAGGTTTTCTTCTTAACATCCAATCTAAATCTACTCTCTTTCAGTTTAAAACTTTTGCCCCTTGTCCTGTTGCTACAGGCCTTGGTAAAAAGTCTCTTGCCATTTCTTATAAGCCCCCTTTAAGTATTGAACAGCTACAATAAGGTCTCTCTGGAGTCTTCTCCAGACTGAACAACCCCATTTCTTTTAGCCTTTCCTCACCAGAGAGGTGTTCCAGCTCTCTAATCATTTTCCTGGCCCTCCCCTGGAAATACTCCAGTGAGTCCTTGGGTCTCTTGTACTGTGGATCCCAGAGCGGAACCCAGTACTCCACGTGGGATCTCACAAGAGGAAAGTAGAGGGTGAGAATCACCTCCCTCAACCTTCTGGCCCACACTTCTTTTTATACATCCCAGGATACAACTGTTCTTCCGGTGATCTGTTAGTTTGGTTTAGAAATGTTAACAGACTATTCATTTAGGAGAATGGAAGTATTAATCTATCCAAAATTCTTGTGTATCATCAGTGTCATAGGAGGCAGTATTTTTTACACGCACTGAAACTATTTTATAACTCATTTTGTATTTCATGCTCTTTCATATGAGGAATATCAATCACTTATGCTTGAATGGTAGCAGTTTCTGATGAAAATAGAACATTTCACTAAATTTCACTAAAGTTTTCCTGCAGTGTAAGCTTTCTTACAGATAAAGTGAGAATGGAAAAAAACCTACTTGTTGCTCGAAGGACAGAGTAATGTTGAGTCATCTGCCTTTATTATGTGAAACATCACTGTATACTGCTCATTGGTTAGCATGCAGCTTAGGTAAAATTCTTGTGGCCTTTTATTGCCATTGAAAACCTGTTTTGACTGGTGAAGGAACTACTGTTTTTCAAACCTTGCAAAGAAATACAGCATGTGACTAATAAATCCAATTAAAGAATAGAACAAAGAATGAGAATGTTAGAAATGTCTAATAAACTCCTTGAACCACTAGCAGGAAAAAGGTCCTTTAATTTCATAGTATGTAAGTGCATCACAAAATTAAATCCGACAGTAGGTCGGCATCCCTTGAAATAGTGTCATTCCTGTGTTTCCAAAACTGAGCATATGTTTTAACATATCTTAGTTACCGATTAAGAATTCATCTGAAAAGAAACTCAACCATTTAATGTAAGGAATTGCAACTAACCCAGTCGTTTCCCTTTATTTCCTGTGAATTTTATGAATAACAAAAGGTTAGAGTTCTGCACATTAGCAGTCCACTTGGCATGTTTCAGAGCTGGTATTCATCACATCACTTTTTGAAACGGCCACCAAGCTCTTCAGGCTGTGTAGTGCCAAATATTGATTCTAATCAACACTTTATACTTGCAATCTTATTAGCTATCCGCATGATTTCCAAAGTGACTTCAAATCAACATTAGTATCAAATCACTAGAATGATGCTTTGATTTCTAAGATAATGTAATAACAATGCCTCTGTTCTACTTTTTCAAATTATTCTTACTGAAAAAAAATGTCTAGAAGACATAGTGTTGCAGGCTAGTAATGTCTATAAAATACCAAAGAAATACACATACAGTGTACTGGCTGTACTTCTTTTTATTTGAAAAATTGAAGACATGCTTTCTGTTGCAGTGTTGATACTCTCACTGCTAGGTATTGATACTACATCTTACAGTTGGTTAGATGACTTGTGGCTGGGATAAAAAACTGAGCTATTATCCAGATGCTAATTAAATGTTTGTCAGTTATTTATTTCTATTACTCACTTTGTACTTAACATGCAGTCCATCTTGCTAATCTGAATGGCAGATAAGTCTAAAACTTGGAATTTAGAAATTATAAGAAAGAAGGTCATAACCCCGAGGAATGAGAAATTCTGAGCCATGTGTATTGTTTCACTCTTGCAAATGTTGACAAGATGGATAAATGTGATTTCCAGTAAAAAATAAATTGGTGAAAATCTTAATGAATTGATAGCCTGTTCATTAATATCTGATGTTATTTAAATTCCCCTACAAAATCAGGAATCTGTGGAATAACTATTGTCACATTTTGTCAATCGACACCACCAACTTGAAAGGAACATTGTAACATATAAAAATTTATATTTTACAAAGTATTGTTAGCAAAGGACGTATAATATCTCATCTACACAATGATATCATTGGATTTCTTGGATTTCTGCCAAAGACAGTTTTGGGACCTCTTTATGCTTGCATATTTCACGATCTTCGAGTGTTTGTCCATAATGAGGTACACAGTGGTATCAATCAGCTGTTGATTTTAAAGACTATGCTTTTTGGAAGCATGTATGATAACGTATGTAAATCTGAATTTACAAATAGCTGCAGGTTTTCACAATATAGACTGCAAATATGTGAATATGGTAGGAAATATAGAGAAGTTACTGCATGTTGGTTTCTGTACTGTAAGCAAATACAACAATTACATATGCGTTACAGATACTGTGTTTTCCCCTTTGACCTTATTAGCATTCTTCAGATGTTCACTTTTTGAATACTTGTCAATTCAGAGGTACAGAACAAAAGTAATCAGAGATGTTACTTTGTGATAACACCGAGAGTTTGAGAGAACTCTTGATTTGGGGTGATAATTTGGCTATGCTTTGATGGGATGCTGGGGCAACACAGAAGTGCACATCATCCCACTGTCATGCCATAGTTTGTATTGCAAAGAGGTAGGTATAGGTCTCTTCAAATGTAAGAGGCAACCACAGTGTGATTTGTTTTGCGCTTTGGTCAGAACTCAGGATGGTGCTGCCCATGGGATTTAGTGTCCTGTTGCCAACAAGTAGCGCATATAGGTGAGAGAAGACTGTAAGTATTGACTGCCTTTTCATCTGAAAACCAGACTACACAGTGTTCTCCTTAAATCATTATCACAGCTGCTTTGTACAGTATCACAGTTTGGCATCACAGGATAATACTCTGCTATCACTTGTGCTGTAATAGTACATTTAGCCCCATGCCTTGCCTCTGGCGCAGCGTAATGCATAATGGATCTGACGAAACTTAAAACGGAAAAGGAAAAAGAAAAAAAAGAGCCCCAAACCCACAGTGCAGCTCTTGAAGTTATACCACTTCAAGTGAATAGAGGGATGGAGGAGGAGAAGGGACTCCCCTGACCCTTACAGGTGAATTCTTTACATTTTGAAATGTGGAAATGCTGTTACCCCACTTTCTGTGCTAAAACAATGGTACGTATGCCTCAAAAAACAATCATTGGATTTCTGGGATTTTTTTCCAGCATTGTATTGACTTCTGTCATAACGCTTGATGCAACCTGTGTTGCACAGTGCAAATATAGAGAGACAATCAGAAGAATATGACAGGATTTGTCAGTATATGTTGCAATATAAAGCTTTCTGTTTTCTTTTTTTTGGAGTTCAGACAACTTTAAAGCTAAATTAGACCCAACAAAATCAAAACTATTGTTTAAAGATATTTTAATTTTAATTTGTACATGTAGTATATCCTTACTCTTATAATGAAAAATCTAAAATATCTCAGTATCTATTTAAAATATCTCAAAACAGTAGTTTATATTTTAAAAGTCTATGAAGACACGCTAATGAGCTTCTATGATAATATATCATCTTAGTTAGGAGAGACAATTGTTTACAGGTACAGCCCTGCATTCCTTTCCTTCTCTTTTTCATGACTAGAAATAATACCATTTTCATTTCTTGGGGAAAGCGGGAGCCTGAAATAAATCCATCTGTATTCTTGATCACCAAAAGTTAGAATGTAACCTTGCTTTCTCTGGGGAAAAATCTTGCTGGTGAGCAAAAGCCATAAAGGCCCAAAGACTTTGATACCACATTGAGTAAGTATTGGTGGTCTGTTTCTTAATATGTGGACTCACTGTGGAGAACAGGTACCTTTGTGAGCACCTCCATCCCATCAGAGGCTGCAAAAGCTAAAACTGCACCACTGTGGCTCACAGCTAAAATCTGATTTTCTTCAGAACTTGTTCTGGTGCCACAAATACTTGCACATGTGAATACGTTAAATTTCACACACATGATTAGGCATTCGGACTTCAGTGAGTCTGTTGGAAAGAATCATGCAATTCTGTTTGCAAGGCTGAGTTCAGAAGTTGTAGGGAGACATACTTCCACGGGGCCATCAGGCTGCCTCAACAGTGTTTAGATATTACTTTAATCAAAGAACTGTGTGCCATTACCCCAGGATCTGTGTCAAGCTGTGGATTAAGTTTATAAAAAAAAACTACAAAAGCTCCTGCTGGTTGAAAGGTTATGAGTATTTAGCTACATTACTGCTGTTACAGGCATGAACACGTCCTTTCAGTATTTTTGAATTGTAGCAGTGTTACAATTAATTAATTGTGTCTGCCTGGTTATAAATTAGACTAAAGTTAGAGGCTAAGATTTTATTAAGAACCACCGATTTTCTTATTGTTTTTGACTGTGTAACTTAAACTGAAATACACTTCTCTAAACTGGACTCAAAGAATATGTCGGTGAAATATGTTGTAGTTAAATATAAGAATATTAAATCAAGAAAATTCACATAACACCAATAACTACCAGTAACTGTCATGTTAAATCATTTAATTTCTTGTAACTGTGAGAGTAGTGTTGTGAGAACATGAGATAATACATACGAAAAGAAGAAAGGAACTTCTGTTTGCAAAAAGTGTGGGGAAGTTGTTCCCATAATAAGTCATTCTGTTAAACAAGAGCCATTATTACATTCCAGCAATGCAAATGTAAAACAGAAAGTCTGTTAGGAACCAAGCATAATATATTGTTAGTATATATATTTTCCCTTCCCACATACTGTTTTTGGTTGGTTTGGTTTTTGGGTTTTGTTTTTTTTTTTTTTGAATTGCATGCTATTTGGTTAAAGAGACTGTGGATCAAGATTTGATACTTACAGAAAAGTATTTTTTTATATTGTTCAAAGCTGACCTCTGCTTTTAAAAGGCTTGATCTGCACTTTTTCATCTGTTTAGAAGCATACATTTTTGGTTAAGAAATTGAAGACAATCTCTTTGTCTTTTTCTTAAGCTGGGGAAGTTGAGATAAAAAAGAATGCCTGCTTTAAAAGTCACACATGGCTGTAATTTAAGATTTTTTTTACTTCATTGTCCATAACAGTTGAAAGAAACCTTCAATGAAAGTTTATTAACTAGGCCAATGCCTGAGGCAATAAAGGTTCATTTATTACCAGTTTCTTGGCTGTTTTTCTTCTTCTATTTTTCCGTTAAACTCATAGCGTAAGATAATACTTCACAAAATTAAACCTTTGACCTTCTCTGGAGTTAAGTCGCCTTTGATTAGATAAAGTAACAATTTATGGTCCAGCATGAGGTTGCACATGAAATGAATAATGCAACAGAGTGAATGAAAACTGAGAATCTATTGCTTTTGAAAAGATGACTGTTGTTTAAGAAAGAATGTTTGCTCTTAATTGTCTTGTAGTGATGCTGTATGCATTTCAGTAGGATTTTAAACTGTTGCTGAAAAGTACAATATAGGCAGTTATATTGTGTACATTGTTTAATTCTGTCACAATTACACCAAGCTAATAATAAATTCCCAGCTTACAAAACCCCGTTAAGCTATAGCAGTAAGTAATTTGTTGTGGTATTTGAAATGCATGTTATGATTTCATTTTTTCCTCTTTTGTACAAAGGAATAAATCCACAATAAAGAATAATTTAATGGAATATAAGTCCATCAGTTCCATAAATGGCAAATAATACTGATAAAAAAAATTACAGTTACAGAATTTTTTTCAGCATCATTGAATATAACAGTAGTTCTCATTCAGAAGATACAGTCTTAATATTAAGTTTTATCTACTTCTAATGAAACAAATCAAGAGGTCAATACTACTTTCTGGGTCAATCTTTTATCTCTGCAACTGTGTTATTAATTGCAGAGACACATTGTAATGGAAAAGGATTTTTACATTTTAAGATTGCTATGGAAATTCAGCTCTCTTGCTTGTTTATTTTGAATGCAATATCCAGACCTCAAAATTCATATTGCAATTTAGGAGTAGTTACAGGAAAAAGGTCTGATTAGTCTGATGAACAACAGATGGTTTGAGCCTCACACACACTGGTTTTCTCCCAGTGCAAGACTGGCAGTTTCACTTTAGTTGCACCAGTCTAAACCACATCACATAGCCAAATTAGTTTCTAAATATTTCTTCGCTAATAATATTTAAAGTGGAATTAGTTATTTCACTTTTTATTTGGTTGTTTTTTAAGCATAATACCTTTAATAACAGCCCTTTTAAAGGTGTTAAAAAAATGGTTTGGATTAGCATTTTATGCTCAACCATGCAAGTTGAGCAGGAAAATACAGCTAGAATGGCCAGGCAATAATTTATTGATTATCCCAAAATAACAGGTAATGAAATAATTAGAGTATACCAATATTGTTGTGTTGGATCAGTCCAGGCATCTAAACAGAAATGAGGCTTCTGGATAACTGTGAGATTCCAGGCCTACATTGTACGTAAAGAATGCTAATACTGAAGGTCAGTATATTTTTAACAGAACATTACAATGTAGTTTGAAGTTCCCCTTTCTGAAATGCAGTCTGTGTAATCAGACCACTGTCCTTTTGCAGATTGTTTTCTCCATGTTTTGTGTATTGTACTATATAAAACACCCATTAGATCAGAGACTAAGTTTGGGATCCTATTTCATTTGATATAACTGGGACAGCAGTGTAATAAGCCACCAAAAACTTGAACCCAAACTGCTGAAGCCCATGAAACCAGTGCAATAATCTTACAGTAATCAGGGTCAAGTCCTACTCTGGCTTTCTTCCTCAAGCAGAGCTTTTCAGATTCCAGTAAAAATTTTTCCCAAGTAAGAACCTCAATATGAAATCTGGAGTTAAGTCAAGAAAATACATAAGTTATTTTAAAGTCAGAACCATAGAAAAAAACTAAAAGAAAAAGGATTAAGCATTAATTTGAAATAATGGAAAGAGGTCTGTAACAATTTAGATGGGATTTAGACTTCCTCCCATGCAATAAATAAAGCATTTCTGCAGAATGAACTTTCTGGCAAATAAATGAAATTAAGTGTAACGTGCTGCTGACAGCTGTATTTTGGGGTTTTTTTGCCTGTTCTCTGGTGGCAAAGGTAAGATATTAAATGAATAGTTTTTTTTTGGTTTTTTTTAGTTTTTTAAAAAAGTGAAATAACAAATTGCACTTTAAATATCGTTGAGGAAGGAATACTTAGAAAAATTCAGCCATATCATATGTTTTAGGCTGGTCCGACTAAAGTGAAGTTGCCACCGTTACACATGGAGAAAAGCAGTGTGTGTGAGGCTCAAATGTTCTCCAAGTCCTGAAGAAATAAGTTGGGTAAACATATGTATACGTTATTGGAATTTTATGTAGCCATAAATATGTATATATATATGGTATACATAAAGGAAGTTAATAGATATGTTAAAGAAGTTATTCATTATGTATTGGAATAACTATCAGGAATTGTAGTAACTGTTAGCCATGTTTATATGAAAGAAGTTAAAAATTAAGACAAATTACTTAAATAGTTCTCTAAGTTGTTCCAGGATGAAGTTTAGCCATACAGTTCAAAATGTGTATTTTGAGACATATTTGAGACTAAAAGAGTTATACTCACAGGTCCTTTTTATTTTTTTTTCCTTTCACCAATAGGGCGTGTTGTAAAGCTTCTAAGTTTGAAGAGCTTTCTCTTAAGCCAGGGAATAGTATATGTTGGAAGACAGAAACCCTGTGTATGATTTAGTGTCCACCAGTAATTCATACACATTTTGAAAATCTGTCATGATCTGTGACAGCTCTCTTGGATGCTTTGCTTTTAAAACAGAATTGTTTTCTGAAGGTGCTGTATTTTTTGTCATTGTTTTCCATTCCATTCACTCATTTTTCAGCATTAGAGACCACACATACTGGGCATACTTCTGGTCTCATTCTCACCCACAAAATTCTGACTTCAGTAGAGTTGGATGGGTGTAAATTAGACTAGAACTTGGCAGGAGAAAGCTTATGATTATATTTGGCAGAGGCAGCAGGCTGCAACTTTATTAACATAATTAACAGCTACAAACACACCCAACAGGCCAAAGTAATGTAGTGACAGAAGAGAGAAGGTCTTTGTAGGAAGGGATCATTCACGCTTTCTTTTGGTGTTCTGCTTCATGTTCCTGAGTTCCTACTAAGGCTTGGAGAGCTTTCAATTGAGCTGTAATTCAAATTCATATGGCTCCTACAAGACACCTTGAACAGACTTTTGCTGATAAGTCTATAGGAACTGTCAGCAATACGGAGATTACTTCAGAGGCGTGATGGTTGAATTGAACTTTACTTTCTGATGTTTTGCTTTTTGAATTAAATTGTTGGACAAGATTAATTGCACACAGTAAGAGATTTAAATGAATAGCTTTATAAAGCATTAAAGCTCTAAGTATGTCACACGGGAAAAAAGCTGTAAGGTTTAAATGAATAAATGTATTTAATGCATAAAATGTCTAGGCTAATTTTTTAATTCCTTTACTAACATCTTTTATTGAAAAACCATACATTTTTCATCCATCTTAGTTATACTGCTGTGGTTGTGGTAATTTAATATTCCTTCTCTTTGCTAATCTTCTGGTTCAGCAGAAGTAAACAATAGGTTTCATAAATTAAAAATACGCTCTCCAGAACAGGCTTCTAAAGATAAAAAACAAGGCTGTAAACATTTATGACTGAAACAAACTAGATTGTTCAAATACTGCCATGATGTATCATGTATATCAATATGGCACTGATATCAGTTAGAATGCAAACAAGGTTTTAAATGATGTGCCCCTTCATTTCAGCTGGAGAATCCGCTTTACACCATCTGCCTATCAGATGGTTAGGAACCAGGACTGCGTATTAATGCCACATGTTCGATTTTCTTTCCTCTTGTAATGGTTAGATTCATATTGCTAATAGCTGTGCATGAGCACTGTCGATGAAATTTGTGTGACGATGGAGTGATGAGATATTTATAAAGCTGCCTGTCTCACTGCATAATCAGCAGGAAGAATGCCAGACATAAACAACTTATCAATTTCAGAATATTAATGACAACTACCATTGACTTTAATCTATTGAATATTTTGGTCTGGATACTTTTTAACTGTTCAAATAAATATTTTTAAAGAGTAAAAAATACCTAAGTAGCAATTTAATGTGATCCTTATTTCTTTCATTTCAGTTGCCTTTATAGATAACTTCTGGTTATCTCATATTTGAAGATGAAATTTCTGTAATGTAGAACTGCATGTACCTTGGAAACTCCTTGGCTAGTGCAGTAAGACTGAAGTGATTATTAAATAGCTTTTAGATCCAAAGGCTGTTTTGAATAACAGGGTTTTTTTAAACATTACAAATATTTACTCAAATATATCACCAATACCTAAACTTAAAGTTTCATATTTTAAATATGCATATAGATTCACAGCAATTTATTAACCTCTTCTATTTAGAATATATTTGACTACTTTTGCTAGTAAGTTATCTAAGTTCAGCCCTTGCTAGAGAGAAAGTTTTGTCTAGATAATGCAAGTAGCTCTAGTGACTGGCTCAGGACTTTTCTTGACACTTGCTTCTTTATATTGTGACAGTCAAGTGATAGGAAAGGTAACAGTAAAGCAGAAACTGCTACAGGATGGAATTGCGTTAAGCTGTAACTCTAAGGATCATTCCTTACAGTTCCCATGCACTTAACACCAATGCTTATGACACATGCATTTCAGATACATATGGCTTAATTTAATTATTGTATAGCAAAGTAATAATTTCAATCACTTATGTGGTTGTATGAGAGACGGAATTAAATTAGTCGTTTAATTTCTGCTTTTTAAATGTATAATTTATTATCCACAAACACTATCTTGCAAAAATCACACTACAGAACTAAGCAATCTGTGTTTCCCAGTCCCTGTCTAAATGTCATGGCTTCCTCTATAGAGAAGTACTAAGGTCTACTTTGGAGAGAAGTACTGAAGCATACTTTTCTCCAAATTTTGTATCAAAAGAGAGTTTCTATTTTAGCAGTTGCTAGGACATTATCCCAGTGAGACAAAATATATACAGGTGAACTCACAAGTCCTATGTCCAGTTTCTGTTTAGTAAGATATTTACTTTGATACTTAGAAGCACTTAAAAATTCTTGGTCTGGAAGTTCAGTCACAGCCAAAAGTTTGAGGCCTGCAGTTGTGTTATATTGTATTTGAATATTCCTCCATATGATTGTTCTTTAAAGATGCTAGTTTTAGCTTGTCAGTGATGTATATACAAAAGAGGAAGTATAGGTTATTGTATTGTTTAATGAATACAGGATGCAAACCAAAGTTCAGGGGTGCACTATCCCTTTTTCTGTGGCCTAATTTAGGGTCTGTAACCAAATTTGTATAATACATAACTTCATATCCTTCCTCTGAGATAAAAATATCATTGGAAGCAATCTGTGTTATTGTCAGTACCTTCTTACAATCAGAACATGCACAATTTGTCATAGTAGAAGAAGTGAAAATAAAATTAAACCCTTGCATTTATCCATCTTATGATTTGATTTTTAGCTTTCGGTACATCCTTTACCTGAAATATCAGTTTTCTAAATAATATCAATCTGACTATGCAGAATGTAATTATCACATACTTGATAATTCTTTTTGCGCTTGGAGGTGTTAGAAGTCAGCCTATGAGGAGGGTCGAGAGGCTGGAACTGTTTGCTAATCTTTATGCAGTCATGCAAAGAAATAAGGGAAAGCAACCCTGAGTCAAGCCACAATATATTTAAAGGCACCTCTTATGCGATGTCATTGCTTTCCTGATGTCCATTCACCTTCTGCCTTCTCCCTGTTGGATTTTGCCTTCTGTCCCTCCCCATTGCTAGCTGAAAACTTGGCAAGAGTGAACTCATTTTCTATTTAAGGAGGCAAAGGAGACAAGAAGAGGCCCTTGGAAGCAATGGTGGTAGCAGTATTTACCTCAGCAGCCTGGGATTATTTGCTTATTTAGTCTTTCCTGCTAAATTGCACTCCTTTACTGGGCAGCAACATTGGCCCACTAGAATAGTAAATTGTTGAGTTAATTCCTCTTGAGATCCATAAGACACTTCACACCTCTCAGAGTATCTGAAAATCAGACAAGCAGGCACCTTTGAACTAATTACACTGAGTTTTTTCATGCCTTCATATTCAGGGCAAGAATCTTGATTTAAAATGAGTGAGGGTCTATGCTCTTCTTGTGGCATCACAGGCTGAGGGCTAAGATTGCATAATTGCATAAAATTTATCTGGTTTAGTACCTTCTCTTTCATTTCTTACACTTAATTATCTTTAATTTCCATCTCTGTCCCCTAGATCAATTGTATAGGGTAGGCAGGTCTTGTGCAGTTTTGACACTGTTCTCTGTGCTGCCACCCAGGCTGGAGCAAAGGGATCTGAGTAGGTAGCAGCAGGGTTTGGGGACTGCAGAATTATGCTGCCTCAGGGAAGAGGACAAAAACCTATGCTTGTGACTTTGATTAAAGGTTGTATCTACTTTTGGGGTTTGAAGGCATTACTGGACCATTTCTGTAATTGTTTTTCACAAAGATAAATTTTCCTGGTTTTGTAAACATTCTTGTAAATGTCTGGGTGGCATAAATTTGGTTTTATGGGAAGAGCTGAAGGTGGCTTTGCGATTGGGATTAAATGAGTCAATCTCATTGATAAATACTTTAATGCCTTGAAGTTTGGGGAAAGCAAAAAAAAAAAATTTTACAAATGTTCTGCATTACTAACCTTTCTTCTAAAGATGCTTCTTAAAATGACTATATCCATGTGAAATGTGAATGTCTGAGTTCTCTCATCTGTTGCTCATGAATGGAAATTATAGATCTGGGTTTTTTTTTCTGTTTTCTTTACCTTGTCAATCATTTGAGATCTAAAGTTTTCTTTTTTTCTGAGTACAGTTGTGTACATGTTCACCTATTCATAACCAGACATTTAAGACACCGTTTTGAAGCTGTTAGATCTCTGAAAGCATGCATTTGTAGCTACAATTAGTTAAGGTTATATTATGACTGCAGTTACTAGATACCAAGTTAAGATTTAGGTTGATATATAGGAGTGACTATCTAAATAGGATGTGAAACATTTTACTTCAAAAATTTGATAGCTTTCAAATCCAACAAGAGGAATAATGTTCCACAATATTCTGTTTCAGTATCTAGCATGTGTGAAGGAAGAATAACAATCTTAGTCCCTACAATAATGAAAAATGATAGAATAATGTATATTAAATTTTATTTGTACTTCTTTGCAGGCCTGACAGCAGCAGCTGCAGCAGCAGCAGCTGCCACCAACGCCGCCATAGCAGAAGCAATGAAAGTGAAAAAAATTAAATTGGAAGCTATGTCCAACTATCATGCAAATAATAACCAGCATGGAGCAGACTCTGAAAATGGAGATCTGAATTCAAGCGTTGGTAAGTCTTAGACACAGCATTCTGATATGTCCATAATGCTCTCCTATTTTATTAAAATGGCGATCCTTCTCGACTTCTTTCTAAAGTCCTTCATTTGATGTAAAAAACTTGCATATTTGTTTTCCTTTTCTTATTGTTTTTAGTTTTGTTTTGTATCTGACCTTTACAGCAGTGTTCAGCCTTGTTGTTACTATTACAAAAACATTCTTTCCTTTGCAGGTTACTTTGGCAGACTCCGGTTAATATTTTCCATGAAAGAAAGTGGTTTGATTGCTTA
This sequence comes from Colius striatus, assembly GCF_028858725.1. Taxonomy (NCBI): domain Eukaryota; kingdom Metazoa; phylum Chordata; class Aves; order Coliiformes; family Coliidae; genus Colius; species Colius striatus. The sequence continues at coordinate 40,821,810 of NC_084759.1, read as the reverse complement.
GAGTTCATTTTTCAAAGTACAGGTGGGGTGACAGATGATGGTGTCAAAGTGAAATTTAACAATGTCTCCTGCTCAGTGTGCTGGGTATCGACTTTAGGTAATTCAGAACACAAGCTTGAAAGCAAAATATTTCATACTTTCATGTGCCCTGTGACAAAAGGAAAACATACATACACAATAAATTATTGCCATGCTCTGCAGTTCCTATCATATTTTATTTTAATAAACACATTCTTAAAATGTAGTTAACAGGTTTTTCCATTTCTTAAGCAGCCATCAGCAACTCTTGTTCTTTCTCAAAAAAGAATTGTTTCCGTGTACTTTATTCATTTGTTTGGACGATTTGTTTTGCTAAAGCATACTTCAAAGCTAGAATAACTTTTTGTTGTTGTTGATTAAATCTTTAATCATCTCTGTGTGTCTGCTGTAAAATGTTTTGTTATGCCATTTCATTGTATTGGCTCCTTTTATCATGTTGAGACAGTATTAACTCAGCAACAGAAATTCAATGACAAAGAGGTAACATTCAGAAGAATGCAGGCAAGATTGGTGTTTATTGGAATAAAATGGCTTAAGATGTGGATTTCTTGTTTGTTTTTATTTTGGCTCTTTAACTTTGCTTATTTTTTTAGTTTTTCATCTAAATACATTCAGAATGAGTTTTAGAGAGTTATGTACTAGTCTTGTCATAAATAAATATGTGTTTGTGAACAACGGTTCTGTACAATTCGGTAGGCATCAGTAGACTATTATTTAGAAGTAATGTGAATTGCAGTTCAAAGAACTGGTTCACCTAGGCACATGCTATTTTAAATAACAATATGTATACATTACTGCATAAGGAGATGAACAGATTTTTTTTGTTTTCATTCTAAGGAATAGCTTAAAAAATGCCTCTGTGATGGCAAAGAAAATAGTCTTAAATGAACATTTTAGGACTCAGTTGCCAACATGTTCAGTCGCTAGAATATTCGTGGAAAGATTGTCCTCTTGGAGAGGAGACAACAGGAGTAGAGAGCAGGTGTCTTTGAAATCTGGGAGGAGGTACAAATGAAGTGGAAGGACCAGGTGGCCTCCAGTGTACTGGAAGAGAAGTAATGAGAAAGAGTGAAAAGTGTAAGTGTGAACTGGGAGGATAAAGAGTCTGTACTAGGACTAGAAGATAGTTTAGATTTGAATTTTGGACTTTGATGAATGCATTATAGGAAAGAAAATGATCAAAGATTGGATTATGTAATTATTATTCTGCTTGAAAGTTCTAGTGACAAACCACTTGCACATCCATGGAAATGGAAGAGTTAACAGGTAATCAACATCTAAATCATGTGAAGTATTTGTAGGAGAGAGAATGGAGCGAGTATCTGAATATCCTCTGAACAAAAAAAGAAAAAAAATCTATTTTGAAATCATTGAGATATAATGGAGATAACTAATCTACTCTTACACAGTTTAATCCATTTCCTTGTTTAAGAAAATTCATTCTAGCCATTCATTCTACAGAAAAGTTAGCAGAGTAAGATTGTTTATTGTCATTGTCAGAATTTCCTCTCAGCCCCTAAACTTACTTGCTAACTTCACTTAATTTCCTGATCTAACTGAATGAAGAATCATTTTGTTCAGAAAAAAAAATGTCTCTTCTGAGTAGAGTGAATAGCATTCCAGTTGTCTCCATTCCATGAGGAATTATTCTGGAAATGCAGTGGGCTTGTCTGTGCATCCAGTCTTGAGCTATACACTTCCTATGGAGGTTTTCTCAAAACCAATCTGTATTTCTTTCTTTATTTCTTTTATAGTGAGTCTTTCCTACTCTCCAGAGTTGATTATGCCTATGGAATCAGAGAAGTGATTCATACTGCTACTAATGCAAGAGTACTATTAGGTTTATTAAGAGTTAAGTCTCTATTTATTAGTTTCATCTTTGAAAATTAGCATATTGTATTATCTTGACAAGAACTTGTATTTCAAAGGTATTGCTTTGTAGTAGCTGTGTGCTTTTTTTTTTTCTTGTGCATTTTTTGGGGGGCTGTTTATTTATGTCTTTTCACATAAATATTAGCAAGTCTGTATACCATTAATATTTGAATTATGGCTTGTTAGGCATGGATTTGAAATATTACATTATTGAATGTTAGCAGGAAGAAGAAATAAAATAAAATAAACTGATTTTTGTTTATATCTTAAATTATGTTAAATTATGTTATATACCCGACCAAACTGAAAGGAACAAAAAGACTAACCAATCAGGCTAAAAGCTTGACTGATACATCTTAGCTGATATGTAACAGGCATTAGGCTATAGTAGTATACACAAATTGATCATAACATGTTCTTAGACTGTTCCAATGCCTATGTAAAAGAAGATAAAAAAATATGTGGTCTTCACTTGAATTGTCAGGTTTACTTCCGATTTTCTTCCTGTTTGGTTTTAATCAGAGGCATAAGATGAATCATAGAAGTAATTTTTGTAGGTGAACATTATATAATTATACAGAACACTACACAAGTTCATTAACATGGTCTTATGAAGCAATGGAGAAAAGGTTAGTGAGTCAAGAGAGTTAAAGGAAGCCAATGGTACTAATAAGTGATTATTTTATATCTCTCAGTTTCATATAGTAACCTTGAGCTTTCATCCTCCCACCAGAATTATCATTTTAGAAGGGTGAAAAAAAGGAAGAAAAAAAAAGAAATTACAGAGGAATCAGAGTGAGGTATTAGCACGCTGAGTAAAATATATGGCTGCAACGCCTTTCTCCCCCATCCACAATCAATTGGATTCTTTTAGTTTAATATTTACTTGCTAAGATGAGATGCTAGTCTGCATGGTGATAAACAGTCTGTTACTGGCATCTGAAGGTGACCTGTCAGTTCATATGGACAAATCTCCTGCTTACTGAAATGTTCAAAATAAATCATTAAAGCAGGCAGGTGCTCATTCCCAGATTTAAATCACCATAGATTTATGATTTGAATTAATGCTTCATTTGGTCATAGAAATAGATGCTGAGACAAATGATATGCAGTGGTTGGGGCTTCCATACTGTAGCCATCCTAATATTGATTACTGAGATGTCTTTGCAATCTCTTGTTTATATCAAGTACTGTCTTGTGACAGCTTGGCTGATATGAGCTACATTGCAGATAAGAAGGAAAAATGTCCTGGTCTCTCTTTAGTGGCAATTCTACGTACAACATGCAGGATAGATAAATTATTGGGGTTTTGTTTAAAAAATGAATTCTATATGGCATCAAACAAAAAAAGATTATAGTGTGTGGTTTTTTTTTTTTTTTTTAATTGAAGAATTAAGAGAAAGGAGTGCCAAGGTCAAACTTTAAATTTCATTGAAGAGGTTCTACTCTTTGTCATATTAACATCTTAGGATGATATTAGAATAAGTTGTATATTTACTGACTCCAAAATTATAAATAGGTACAGCAGCTCAATTATTTCCTTGCTGTTTAAGTACTTACTGCCCTGCTATCATACTTCATTAACCCTCAGCGGCAAAAGATAGAAGCCTTTGAAAAGAAATATGTTTAAAGCTATTTCTGTGAGCTAGGCTTTGCTATCTATAACTTGGTAGGAAGTGAAGAACAGTCCGTATACTTTTGCCTCCCAAACATTTTATATAATGAAAAAACTATGCATATACTTTAGGGAATACTCAAAGGATTTGTAAAGACCTTTGCCACTTGCTAAAATCTGACTCATAAAACTTGTAAACAACTATCAACAATAGTAAATTACTTGCTTAGTAGGAAATGAGTTCATATCTATTCAAAATGTGATCTCAAAACAGATGTCCCAAGAAAATGTCATTGTTTAAACTGCATTCATACAAAAAAAAAAAGCGCGCTATTATTTCTTTAAGGAAGTGAAGCAATCAAGAAGACTTTGGTGTTCTCAATTTCTAAACACAGTTAGGAAATACAAGGCAGCATTTTTACACTTGGCTAGCATGTTAATCCATAAACAACCACAAAATGTGTTGAAAATTAAGAGGTTTTCTTGGCATGTTAGTTTTCCTATTCATCTGCCTTACATTGCAATATTTAAAATGATGAGACAAACGTAAGGTTTCCTGTGGTCTGTTTTTCAAAAGTAATGGTTGCTTGTACACTATTATTCTGTTGGATTTGTTTTGATTTTTTTGTTTGTTTCATTCAGAATCGGAGATAAAATGATTTAAATGAAATTATTTTTCTCTAGTGACCTTGCCCAGTAATAGAACAGTACAAAATGCAGTCATTTCCTTTTTCTAAACACACGTGTCTATTTTGAAGGAAAGAATTACTTTTATGGTTTCAGGAAAAAGTCTTGAAGACCTTGAAAAAGCAAATAAAAGGAAACAGAAAATGCAGGCCACTGAGCACAGCTCTGCAGTTGCACATCTGATTCTCTGGCTTGGCAATGTTAATGAACCTCAAATCCTCCCTATAATTAGATGAGGGAATTGCTTATATTTTCAAACAGATGATGCTGCTGTAATGAAACGATTGACAGGAAACTTGAGAATGTCTACAGTACTCATTTGGTTTCTGGGTTTTGGGGCTTCTTTTTCCCCTATTCTTTTTTTTTTAAATGTAAACAGAAGATTGGCTGTACATACAGGTCCTGGGAAAGGTAGTAATTGACACAGAATGCTATGACAGGTGTCTTTGTGTGGCACACAAATAAAATGGAAGAGAGAGGAATGACAGTCAGGTATGGCAATTTTTAGGGAGGAGTGTCCTGTGCTTATTCTGCTTGGGTTCTTAAAAGGGGCCGAGACTCAAGAGATGGATCCGGATTGAGTGCACAGCTGTAACTGCTGATGAGCTAATTGCTCCTTATCTCTCAGCCCCATTCATCTTCATTTTTTACCAATTACTGAGAATTATCTGTGTTCTCAGTTGGATATGAGAGTTAATCCTTTTTGGTTAAGCTGGCAGTACTGTGAGCAGATTCCAAATCATAGGGTGAAAAATCCCGAGCAAGCTTGTTCTCAAACTCTCCAGTTCAATGACAGTATCACTAGTTTGTAAGAATTTTTCTGTTGTTTAACAAATTAACACCAATTTTCTTTTAACTTTTGTACTTTTATTAATGTGTATTTTTCTTTGCATAAACTGAGTAGGTGAATGGATGTGCTTCTTTTTCTAAAAAAAGTCACTTGTAAAAATTAAGATAAGGTAAGCAATAACTTCAGACCAGATAGATTATTTGCAGTATTTCAATGTTTATCATATGATAAATAACACTTCTGTTAACGACAAGTATGTGCATGCAACTTTGACATCATGGAACATAAGACAAATGCTTGTCAGTGACATATATCTACTTTTGTAAACTTTGAGATCTGTGGATGAAACGTGTTGTCTTGGTGCTGGCAAAGGCATGATCATACAGCCTTAAGGACTAGTGTGCTACGTGGAGCACATCATATTTCAAGCTAAAGGAATGCTTTCATAAAACAGTGCTTCAAAATTGCACAGAATACCTGATCATTTTATTATAATCAAGTCACTATTTTTTAAAATTTTTAAAAATTTTACTTGCCTTCATGATAGCATGGGAAAAAAGTCTTGAATTTCATAGATAAAATGTAAAGTTAGTCTATCATCTGAGAATATAATTTCTCTGAATCTGCTTCTGTAGCTTTTAATTCGAATTGCTAAGTTTCCTAAGCAAAGCAAAGAATTGGATGTTATGATCTGAACATTAGGTAGTAAATCAAGGGAATTATTAGCAAAGATTTAGCATTTCGTGTTGTAGAGTCAGTTGTGTTACAGCAATGAGTCCCTCGTCTAGATTAAATGCTCACTGTGGGTTTTGTTGGAACCAATACAGATATTTGCATCTGAGTTAGTCACCTTACACTCAACAGACAGAAATAGGCAATTGCAGGGGGTGATCCATTTCATCATGAAGTAGATGGCAAAATTGGTTATATAAATGGCACCTTACAGGTGCAAGTAGTGATGTGACTACTAAGCAGTAGTTAAAGTTAAATGAATGAATCTCACTCTTAATATATTCAATTAGTATTTTCTGTAGTAAGATTTGAAGGAGTTAAGAAGTCTTTTGCAAGAGAGCGATACTGTATTGGCAAAATAGTGCCTGAGACAGAGTGAAATAGAAAAGAATAAAATTAAAATCTACTCTTTAGAAACAGCAGGACAGAATTTTAGGTATTCATCCATAAAACTATTTAGATATAAATACACTCACAAGTTTTTTCCTGCTTATGTGGGATATATATCGCTTCTGAAAGAGTCATTTTACCTGTGTGAGACATACTGAGAGAACAGGCTTCTAAAACTGCAGAAGCAAAAGTTTCCTGTGTGACATTTGTGCTCTGGGCCTGCTACAAAGCTGTATCAAGTTCCTGGAAAAATCTAAATGATTAAGCCTATGTTGTCAGCAAGATAATTTTTTTATTTTAAAGGCTATTTATATTGTTTGATCAGATTTTCTTTATTTCCTGTTCCATGCAAGATAATCCTAATTGGATAAATAGTTGAATAATCTAATGTTCAGTGTGATTTTCCTTCAAAATGCATGCTTTATTGTTATGGTCCTTTTCCCTTTTAGTACTGCCTTGTATGAAAATAATGAAATTGTTAAGCTTTTATTCAGTGTTGTTTCGTCATATTGGCAGTAAATATACTAAACATGATACTGTGGATGTACTACATTAAGAAATGCAAGCTGAATACAGTCTTTATTTTGCTAAGTAGTTACGGTAGTCCATTGCATCATTTTTCATAAATAGTAGTTAGGAGCTACATTTTTAAAAATCAAATCACTAAACTATCATTATTAGCTAAGTTTTGGAAAATAATATCTCTGGTAGAATATGTGACAAGTACATATTTCTCACATATTAATTGAATTATCATCAGGAAAATATGTATATTTCCTGTGTTATAGACATGTAAATATACTACATTACGCATAAAAATATTTTCTGTATAGTCATATAGATGTTGAAGAAATAAAACATTGTTGTTTTAATTCATATATAATGCAAAACACCAAAAAAAAGCTTCTTTCATTTTTGGAACAGAAAAGTGTACACATTTTCTAGTATGGTGTGTCTGTTCCAGAATGATGTAAACTAGAAAATGTCTCATTTTTTGCTTAAAGGTAACTTGATAAAGATAAATCCTGGACAGGTTTCATCAGGATATCCAAGGGGTTGGAGTAGTCTACTTTCAAGAGACTATGGCTGTATTTGCACAGATATGATGCCTGCCTGTGTCTGTATTCAAGGGAGCATTTCTGGAGCTTCTCCAGGTAGTGAGGACAGTTCAGGTATATACTCTAAGAAATTTTCTTATATTGAGTCCGTGCATGTAGAAAATTGCCTAATGTGGCAGTTGTTAAAAACTCCATTTTGTAGGTTTTTTCCCATCAACAATGTCAGTGAGATCTATATGTAGATACATGGCTCTTGTCTCAAAGTTTATATTCAAGTATTAGAGCTTAAACTTTTTAAATCTATGAATACACCTATTTGATAAAACAGGTAAATAAAGATAGTATTGCTACAAAAATCAGCATGTGAAATAACTACATCTTTTATATGTAAAGAAGTATTGTGTACAGAAGGCAAGCAAGGGAAGGACACAGTCCCACGAAGAAGTAGACGATTTATCTTAGAGGTCAAAATTTCTTCTAGTTTCTTTAAGTTTTGCATCTGACAATACAGATAAGGCACTGAGCATGCTCATAGATTACATATGTCAAATATGGACATTGAAGTTTCCATTTGAAGCCTGATCTTGACTTCCATTCCAATTTGTGCCAGAATACTCAATTATTAGAATCATAGGAAGATTATTTTTCACATTACTTCTATGGAAAACCAACTGTTATAAATTATTTTTTTTTGTGAAGTGTGTTAGACCATCTTCTTCCTGGCTATACTTGGTAGGGTATTGTTTGGTATTTTTTAAACATTAAGACTATGGACAGGAAGACATACTGAGACACCTGTGTAACTTTTCTGTTTAAGCCAAGGAGGAAACTTCATGACCTCTTCAAAATCCAGCTTTTTTGCACAGGCCCTACAGACTTTTAGATTGCAGAAGCAATATAGCCATTTGATGTAGCCTGGCTCTTCCTCACATTTCATTAAAAACCAAAAAGGCCTGGACTTGACACTCATGTGCAGTCCTGTGACTGTGGTGAAGTGAGAGGAGGCAGCTGTTGCACAACTGACCCTCTGGGTATCTTGAGTTATGTATTAACTGATCAATGTGCTTGAAAAAAGAAAGATTAAAAATGTATAATACAGTTAGTAGTACCTTCAAAACTCCATGTATATTTTTGACAGTGAAGATAGAGACAATAGGAATACTTGATGGACCAGACAGAAGGGAACAGAAAGGATCTTAACATGGTTTTCTTTAACAGCAGGCCATAATCAAGACGCAGACCCTTGCATTTATTCAGTGCTGAGAGAATTACTAGTTTGATAACGACTAGGAATGTTGTTATTAAAACAGTATGTGCAGTTCATTTTCAACAGTTTTGAATTAGAGTCTCCACTAATGAAACGGATACGGTTTCTTTCACAAAGGGCAGATCTGTTAGTTAATATAGCTGCAGCAGTGCCTTGTGGACCATGCCTTTAGCTCTATTTGTATTTCACAGCATGATAAGCAAAGAGTGTTGATTTTCAAGGATCCTGCTGATGAAAGGTAATGGCATTATTACATCTTTATCTCAAAAACAGAACTGCATGGTAAATGATTATTTTTTTTCTTCCTCCACACCCTCATTTTTTTTTTCTGTTGCACAAAAGGTTTCTTGGTTAGAATCCTTTTTTTTAATTTCTTTGAATCATTTTAGCCTTGGAAATGATATGTTATTATTTAATGTCTGCACAGCAAGCCTGAGAGCACCTAATAGCGAATGGATTGGAAGTGAAGTGCCTCCTGCTCACAGATATGGATCGGCTCAGTCACACGCTGTACCAGCTGTCATCTCAGCCATACTGCTGTGATTTAATTAGTCTGTTTATGTCCTTTCTAATAATATTTCCATCTCTATGAAAGGGCAAATGCGACAGGGACTTCTTTTCCTCTTTGATTCTGCAGACTGAGGAATGTGGCCTACATCTGATATGCTGAAATGCAGGGTTGAATCACTATTCCTGTCACTTCAAGCTGTTGATAAATTGTTCAGCCAAGAAGTGTACTTACTTCCTTGGGGTCATTTGTGGGCTAGGGGCATGTAATCTGTGTAGAGGATTAAAAGAAAGAGAAAGACCACAGATACTGGTTTTCTCTTCAAGGGATCAGAGTGATGATGAGATTTTAAAAATGTTGAATTTTTAAAAAATACTTTTTTCTGAGACTTAAGAATCTCTTTATTAGGATTTGAAGAAAGGATTTAGTTGTACTTTTAGTTTTATGACCATTTTGAGAACACTACACATCAAATTAGGTCACCAATGTGTTTTGAGAAAACAAGATTCTGGGCAAAATGCAGATAAATTGTGGATTTTAAAAACAATTCTATTTATACTGATCAAAATACCACCAACTACCGGTTTTCTAAAAAATAATATTGCACTATGGTCTTTTTTTCCCCTACTATAGTTTTCCATTGCAGGACTTTTACAAAAATACAAAAAAAAAAAAATCCTAGAAATATTTCTAGAAAGAAAATCCTGGTCAAACTGTTATCTTTGCTTCAGTCTTCCGAGTGTTCCAATTCACTTCTTCACTTTGGTCTTTCCCTCCCTGTCGCTATGAAAAAAACTCCTGGTAAATGACAATAGTTTGTGCTTTCATGACTGTTCCTAGCAATGAAGGTGATCATCTCCCATCTCCATCTGACTGATCAAAGACAAGAAGGCAATCTTTCCAGTAAGAAAGAACACTCTGGCATTTCGCAGCATGAGATTTTGTAGGCTGTTGTGAAGGAAGCAGGTATTTCAAGTTGGGGGGACCAGCTGTCCAGGGAGATGTCTGGGAAGGCAGCAGGGAGAAGTAACCTCTTTTGATCTCTTTCACTGCTGCAAAATGTGAGTTTTTCTCAGTTCGTTTTTACTCTTTCTTGCTCTCTGATGTGCCTGTCAGTGACAGAATCTGTATACAACTGTCTCTTTAGAAGAGGAAAAAACCCACAGTGCTTTGTTTTTTCTTTTTAAGATGAAGAACTTTCATATGAATATGGAGTGCTGCAGACCCTGATGCTGCCACTGCCATCGATTTTATTGAAACGTAAGATCCAAACTGCAGATGTTGCGTACCAGAATGGGCCATGGGCTCTCTGGATATTCAGATCCTTCTGAAAAAATTTCTCTAGGGAAGTTTTAGATAAGGCTTGCTTCAAAAAGTACACTTTAGTACACAGGTAACAGCACTTTCTATGACTTTCTATTTCTGTTTAGATTACATTTAAATATTTCATACATTTTCTTTACCTGTGCTACGGTAGAATTGCAATTCGTGTTCACAGATAGAAAAATTATAGTTTTAAATTTAGATTTTCTTCACTTCAGAGTGAACCTAGATTTTTACAAGGGGCCTACTCCAGAATATCTTAGATGTCAGTAGTTAAGGCATTTTGAGCATTGGGATGTCATTTTTCTTAAGCAAAAAAAAAGTTTCCCTTCCTCTACAGTTTTCCCCTTCCAAAGCCTTCCTAATAGAGGACCCTTGTTTGTTAGCAGCTTTAGTCTCATATCTTCTCATCTTCTCAGATTTCTCAGCAGTCAGAAGAGAGTGCATTTGCATGGGTGGAAATATAAACTTTATTGCTAGATAGCTACGGAGGGATTTAAAAAAAAACCCCACAAACACAAAACTTTCAGATTACAGTCTTGGATCAAGGGAACCAATGTTTAATGTGGTTAATATCCTCAATATTTTATGATTCATTTTTATCTGAATACATAAACAAGCCTGATTAAGTTATCCTGGCAGAAATATTTTGATGATAGCAAACAAACTTAGCAGTAGGCTTTTGACAGCATTATTTATTAATATGATAAATGAATTGTGAGATGTGTGATTGTGTGATGATGCATTCATTTAGTTGTTCCTTTTTTTCTTTTACTAATCTCTGTCATGTTGGATTTATAAATGGAACTGAGTGACCTTTGAAACTGTGATGGAAATGAAGAGATAAACACAACTTGAAAGGACAAACCAATTAATATAAATGTGTTACACATAAAGAACTGATTTCAATCAATTGCTATCTATGTAAACCTTTGGGCATTTAGCTAACGAAATAGAGTAAACAGATTGTGTGACATAGGGACAAAATATACATTTATATTTTTATTATGTACTAAGTATATCATCCAAAATACACTTAACATGAAGTCCAAGGTGTGTGCTTCATTGTGGTACAAAGTCCACTGAGAAGTTACAGGATTATATTGTTCTAATAATCAGAAAGCCCTTTTTGGTGTTGTTCTTAATTTTATTTTTTATCTTGCTACTGTATTTTGATGACTACTTCAAGTAGCCTCTGTTTCATTTGTTTACTCTTTCCAACATTTATAATTGAGCTTCTAAAACATTTTTGCAGTATTCTTTTAAAATATCGCAATCCAGGAGTTTCTAAATAGAGTATTCATTTCTTCTGTAGTTGCCTTATAATGATGAAAACATTTATCACCCTGAAATCAATACAAATGTCTTGGGCATCCTTGTTTAAGAAAATTACAGCATCTCTCTCAACCTTATTTATTTTTTTTTTCCCTGAAGAATGAACCTTTTGTTATATGCATTTTAAATTGCCTGCACATATTGTTCTCTTTACAGGCTTAATTAGAGAATATGATCAATTTCATATAAAGGTTTCAAAATACCGCCATTGAAGCAAAACAAGGAGAGGGGGGAAAAAAAAGAAATAAAAAAAGAAATACAAGCTTGACATTTTAAAAAACTTGCATTTGAAAGACTTTCACTACTAATTGATTTTTAAAAGAGTTCTGTGGAAAAGTGAATGCAGAAATGTTTGGAAGTGCTTTGGCAGCATGCCAGAACATTTAGTACAAAGCATAACTAGACAGTTTCTGCGGCCTTACTACAACTGAAAAGATATGTTCTTTGCCTTTCTTAATCTAATTTGGTATCCCAGCTGTACAGTTACAGATTATGCTGGATATTTTCAGTATCTTGTGGACATCTTTAAACGATCAGTTGGCACGAGGCAACAACTTCCCTGCTGTCACAGGCAGGGTTAGGCAACACAAGGGTTTCAGTAGTGAGATTTTCTTTACATTTCCTTAAAGAAGCTGTAATAATGAATCAACATTCATTTCATTATTTTACATGGCTTTTTGTGTGTTTTCTAGCATGGACTGACTGACGCAGAGTCTGTTGTTTTTATTTATCTGTATTGGAGTTAATGGTATTGTGTGGAGTGAAAAGGAGAGCAGAAGATACTTGTAATAATTTTCTTTGAAATTTAACTTTTAGCTTGGATGATATGGTGCTGTCTATTCTGTAACATTTTAGAGTTCTTTGTTAGTTGACTGAAGTTGAAACAAAAATCCTCTTTTTTTTTTGTTTTTTTGTGGAGTATGCACTTTGAAAACCTACATAGACAGCTGAAATATTAATGGAAATGACATCCATTCTATTTTGGAAAAAGAGCAGACCAAATGATAACGGGTAACATTGACCAAAAGCAATTACTTTAAAAGGATACTGCTAAGTATCTGAGAAAAATGATTCCTTTGACTAGTTGTTTGTCAGGCCCTGTGTGGTTTTTATTGATTGCTCTTGAATATATAGCCCCCTTGATTGAAAACGCTGCTGGTAATGTCCTTCTTTTTATCGTGCTGAGAGTATCTTATTGAGAATAATAGAAAGAAATTTATACACAAAACAAATCCACATTAAAGCTTTAAATTAGCCAAAAGTGGCCTATAGATTACCTATGGTATTAATTTTCTATCATGTCTCCTTCTCTAAAGCTAGTATATAGGATTAGATGACTAAAAATCAGGCCTTAAAACTTAAATGTTAAGTATTTGTTTATAAAATGGTTTGTTTCCTCCCCTGTCCAGTATCTGATTACCTCTGTGGAGCACTGTAATTCATCTAATGCTATGAAGTACACTAAGTTTAAAATGAGTCATAGGTAGGAGTTCAGCCCATACCGTTTCTTATATATGAATATTTTATCTTTGCAGTTAACTCCACAATGGAAAATTTTATCTTAGTGTGAGAGGTTGGCATCTCAAAATGCCACCAGTCTATTTAAATGGACACTTGATTAGGATGCTGAAGTGAATGAAGACAGACACAGGAATGATTTCAGCAGCAGGCTGCAGTTTTATTAACACTGGAAAGCTGCTGAAACAAAAATCTTCCCAGACTCCCCAGCTATATCTGCCTGCCAGAGGATTTGTAGGATTCAGTTTGTTCTAGGGCTCAGTTCTTCTTTCAAGGCCTCTTCTTTCTTCTTCCTACAACAAGGCAAAAGTTACCAAAGGAAACCTGTGCACCTTTTTCAGATGCAAAAGTTTGCCAGCATTAATTCTGTCTTTTATTTATTGTTGTGATACAATTACTAGCAGTCCGCCAAAGTTAAGAAGGAATAACAGGGCTTTGCATTACTTCATATTTTCCTGTCAATTGAACTCTACGATACTTAAAATCCAGTAGGTTCCAAAGGGGAAAAAAATCCTTCATGACTCAAATAGTAATTGTTCAGTCTGTCCTGAGGCATCCTTAGGTACAATAAAACTAACCTGGCATCTCTAGTTCCTGTGCCCCAGTTACATGGAGGGACAGTGAGAAAGCAGACAGATAAAAGATCTGGACAGAAAAAGATCCGCCTAGAAGTTTAAGCTAGCAAGTGAAAAGTCAGAAACAATAAGAGATGGAGAGTTTTTGAAAGAAAAAATCCTTGTCATTTCCACCTATATTCTGAATATCTTAATCTAGATTTTTGCTTCGTGGGTTGAAAGCAGGTAATGCCATAGATACCATATCTTCTATCTGCTCTGCAGAACTCATCAAAAACCTTCATAAGACAACTCTTTAAGGCAACTACACAAGCCTTGTGTCCAGGATAGTTGTATTTCTTTTTCTATTATCATAGAATCATAGAATAGTAGGGATTGGAAGGGACCGTTAGAGATCATCTAATCCAACCCCCCTGCAGAAGCAGGGTCACCTAGATCAGGTCACGTAGGAACATGTCCAGGTGGGTCTTGAAGACCTCCAAGGAGGGAGACTCCAAAACCCCCCTGGGCAGCCTGTTCCACTGCTCTGCCACCCTCATGGTGAAATAGTTTTTTCTTATGTTTAAGTGGAACTTTTTGTGTTCCAGCTTCATCCCATTACCCCTTGTTCTGTTACTATCTACCATAGAAAAAAGGGATGTCCCAACCTCCTGACACTCACCCTTTAGATATTTATAAATAGATCACCCCTCAATCTCCTCTTCTTCAGATTAAACATCTCCAGTTCCCACAGCCTTTCCTCGTATGAAAGATGTTCCATTCCCCTGATCATCTTGGTGGCCCTGCACTAGACTCTCTCCAGCACTTCCCTGACCCTCTTGAGCTGAGGAGCCCAGAACTGGACACAGGACTCCAGATGAGGCCTCACCAGGGCAGAGTAGAGAGGGAGAAGAACCTCCCTCGATCTGCTGGCCACACTCTTCTTGATGCATCCCAGGATACCATTGGCCTTCTTGGCCACGAGGGCATATTGCTGGCTCATGGTTAGTTTATTATCAATCAGGACTCCCAGGTCTCTCTCTGCAGAGTTGCTCTTCAGCAGTTCGACCCCCAGCCTGTACTGGTGCATGGGGTTGTTCTTTCCCAGATGCAGGACTCTGCACTTGTCCTTGTTGAACCTCATGTGGTTCCTCTCTGCCCAACTCTCAAGCCTGTTGAGATCCCACTGATGGCAGCACAGCCTTCTGGGGAATCAGCCATTATAATCTCTGTTCTCCTCTTTTGAGCTGCTTGATTCTTTTGCCCTGTATAGATGCTTCAATTACATTAGATCCAACATTTTTTTTGATTGAGAAACTAATACACATTCTATTAGAATCCATGTAATATTTATACGCTTCATACTTGCTTAAGAGTCCCTATTCATTTTGTTTCCAGAGATGTACCACATCCAGGCTCTTGAAAATATACAAGATTTTTCAGCTGTTTTTGAGAGCAGATCAGATTTAGCAGTAATTTCTTTATATGAAAGAGAAGATGTGTAATTTTATATGTGTCCACAGGGATGGCTTGTGGAGTAATGATGCCACAGAGGCCAACTGCAAAATATGTCTTTTTATGAAGAGCTCTCCCAAATATACTCATTTACTTTTGGGTGATGTATACCATTATGGATACTATGTTATTTCAAGGACTGGAAAATAGTTGTTTATCATGAAATGGAGATAACCAGGAAATCTTGATGAGACCACCATGGCTGCATGCAGTCCCCAGTCAGGTGCCTGTGCATCAAGATTCCTGTTACCAATGATTTCTAGTTTATGGTTCTGCGCATAGCCAGCCTGGATGGCCAGAGCTGAGTTAGAACTGGGTGAGGATATTGAGTAGGTCATCCTGCAGAATACACATAAGTGTCCCTGAAGCAATCAGCTTAAGCGTGACTGGACTTGTTGGTACAGCAGTATTAGCCATGTGTTACAAACATGGCAAAGAAAAATGCTTTGCAGTCCATATATTTTCTCAGTATTTAAATGCCCTGGAAAATGAAGAATTGTGTTTATATACACAGTTTGCTACAGTTCTGTGCTGTTTCTTTTTCGAAGTGAGAAAAAGACTCTTGATCCTGGCCTCTTAAAGAAACTGGAGTTTTCAGTTTCTGTCTCCTCTCACCCCAATCCCCAAATACATAGTTGTTCCTCTAAGAAAACATGTCAGAAAGACTGTGTAAAGGGAAAATCGGGCCTTTACTGGTGTCATCTCACTTGCCCGGGTCCTCACATGCTATGACGTGCAAACAGTCCATTTCTTGAACACACTGGAAATACTGCAAACTGCTTTGATGTTCACGGCACAAAAGTGACAGGCATCTTTTTTGTTTCCTCCAGTAGCCCTTTGAAGCCTTTACTTGTGAAAATGTCACTTGTAACAGATCTTTCATTAAAAAAAATTCAAGCCCACGCCCAAATGGAGGAGGCGGGGGTGGTGAGGGCAGAAGTACTTTCTTACATATCAGGTCTGAGTTTGCAAGGCAGCCTGATTGTAGAACTTTCTACACTCCATAATTACAACTAAGTTACAAAGCAAATGAGATGTTCCATGTGTGATTATGATTATCTATCCATCCGTCTATCTGTCCGTCCATCCATCTGTCTATCTGTCCGTCCATCCATCCATCCACTGCTAAAATCTAAGGATCAGTAGAACTGAAGTTATTTGCAGGCCTTAACCTTAATCCTCACACATATTGAAGTTGCCACTGGGCACAGACAGAACAGCTGCTGTACCGGTACAAGAACCAAGCTCGCAATGGAATCTCACTCTCTCTGATCCAAAATTGAACACCTTGATGTGTAGCTGAAGCTTTAACTGGGAGTAGAGCCACGAAGAGAACTCTTTTTTTGAAATTTAAAAGTGACAGTGGTAGTGATGGGAAATGGTGGGGCAGGAGAACTAATGGAAAAAGAGAGTAAGAGAGAAAGGAAGATCAGGGTGAGAAAGTGCTGGTTAGCTAAGGATACTTCTGAATAGACTTATTTTGTGACTGGCAAGCTCTTCTGTCTTACTGCTGTTGCTGCAGGGTTCACACAGAGATGTACACAGGACAGGCTGAGGCTCTGAGTGGTCTGTCTATTGTTTACATTTGTATAGAAAGTCTGATTTGCCAGATATGTGAATAACTGAGAGTGACATTAACCTTACTTTATTTGTATTTTACAATATTTTTGTGGCCAGTGCTATAGATGTGACCTTACCTAGAACTGAAATTTTCGCTATGACATGCCTACCTCTATTTCAGTACTCTTTTACAAGGTTGCCACCCTATTTTTCTCTTGCTGTGGCATGAAAAAAGTTTTCACAGTATTCTGTTTCCCTTCTGTCTCCCCTCATCATCGCTTGATAATAATTTTTGAAAAATAGAATGCTTTCCTATTGCAGGAGGAGTGCTGACAACTGTCCATTTATCGGATGAGTTCTGTAGGGAAAAGCCTGGTACTCACGTAGCCACATAATTTTCTGCAAAATTCTGCTTTTGAGTTTGAAGGAGATTTTTGTTTTGTTTTTATAATTATGTTCACAGCTGCCAATACAGCTGTATTGTCTTATGGAACCAGGAACAAGGACATAAAAAAAGTTAAACCTGAAGTTTGGCTTATAACTAGATAGACGGAAAACTAAATGTGATGCAAGTGATCTCGATAGTCTGATGAAAAGTAGAGCAAGTGGGATATGGAAAGCTGGAGAGCCCAGATGCAAGGTTTGTTCTGTGCTGGTATCGGGATAGAAAGATGATTTGTGCAGAGCTCTTTTGGAGACTGAATTATCTAGGGAGCACAGATTTATTGTTAAAAATAACCATCAATTTTTCATCAATGATGCTCTTTGCTATGAGTCATAGCTGAATATGATTGTACAGGAGTGGGAAAGTATGGAGGAAGAGTATTTTAGAGACAATAATGAATTAATGTTGCTATCGATTTTGTAGCTGCCACTGCAAAAATCTAAGAATTGTCACCATGGACTTAAGACTTGTGTGCTGCGAAGAACCTGTCCTTTGGTGACTTGCTGCAGCAGTGCTAAAGTCTGGTTGGACTTTACAGTATTGGTAAGAGTGGTATTTTGTTTAATAGCTAGAAGCAATAGTCAGATTGCATTTCTGCTTCCGTCCAGATGAAAGGGAAGTAACAGGAAACCTAAGCAATGAGTGAAATCTTAAATATATAAGAAATGATGGGATGTGATTTGTGCTAACGTATCTGAAGAAGAGACACCTCAGACATAAGTGGAACCAACAAGCCATTCAAAAGTCCAGAGACAAAAGTTATATTCAGTTAAGCAGAGAGAAAACAATGTGACTGTCTCCAAATGAAAAATCCTGATTAACTCTTTCATGTTTAGGCAGATATGTTTCATTTCCCATTCAAATGATAAGCAGGTTTTTCTTTATTTTGTCCGTGGTACTCAGTTAATACAGATTTAGGTTGAATTGTTACCACTTGGAAAGTTATTGCAAAGTGTCATTCCATTTTTTTTGGTGCTGTAATGTTATCAAAATTAAGTGGAAATTAGTAGCATAATATGCTTTTTTAATGAGTGAAAATAGTAGTACTTAGCTAATTTTGAAAGAAAATCTGTATTTTCCTCTGTCATCACCAATAGCCATTGGCAGTTTATTTTAAAACAGACAAAGGGCATAATGAGAAGGTTGTGGTTTTTTTTCCACACCCATCATCTAAACTAAAGTGTTATGGCTGGTAAAAATTGGTCTTAGTGTTATTCAGATCACATAAGACTTTCTTTAATTGGCCCTTAATAAGCTTGGTTTAACTGGGATTTAAAGAAAGAACAGTGGTCATTAACATTAGCCAGATTAAGACTCTGTTAATTACCACTGAAAGATAAAGTAATATGCAAAGATGGAGTCTAAAATATTCTTGCACTTAAGCACCCAAGGAAGTTGAGAAATTTCTTGCTAACTGAAATGAATAAGTCAGTAGCTCTTTCTTTGCAAAGCTTAAAAAAGAGGACAGAAGAGAGTGAGATAGAGAGATTACAATTGCTACATTTAAATACTCTGGCTTGATTAGTACCCTGTATAGAGAAATAGTTTCTGGGTTTTTTTGTCCTGCAAATGTAACATGATTTGTTTCAAGTATTTGATAAATTCAGCAGGAATTTATAACTTTATAGTCATTAATCTTTTGTATAGCCAAATATAGTCTAACACATTCTGTCATATTTGTTTATAGGCTTTATATATTAACATCAAATATGAAAATACTTTAATGTGAATATTAGTGATTATTTGTGCATGCATTAAGTATATAAATACATGTTATATGTTACTTTTTAAGTATGTTTTTCTTAATGCACAGTAGCAATAGAATAAAAATATTTCAAGACTTGTAACCAGAACGTTAAGAAGATGTATCCTTATAATAATGGCATTTTTGTGATGTGAGCATTCCTCAGTGATGACGGTCACTCAAGTAAAAGCATGACATAGTATTTCCAATTTGCAGTGGACTTGTGGCAAAGTCATGGTATGGTATTAATCACAACACTCATCAGAGAAAAGTTCAAGAAACTGACAGCAGGCAGATAAAGACTTATCTGTGTATGTTAATAATTCTTGACTAGTCTTCATCAGCCAGCGATGATTTATAATCTGAAATTAGAATTTTTTAATCTCATGTATTTGTTTTCTATATTTAATGTAATGAGAGGTTTTTTTCCCCATAACTACACTGCGTGATAACTTCTGGTTTAAACAAACTGTTGTTCTCAATTATTTCCATCTGTATGATTATAAATATTTTTGAAACAAGTAATTCTGTTTCTTCGAGAAAGTGATATGTGCTGATATGTTGTATCTCAGTTTCATGGAATATTTTCACATTCTCGTATAGTGAGAAGGAGGAACAGTTGTGCCAAACTTGATGTATTCTCATATATTAATGATCCTTTTCACTTCCATATCTCTAAATAGACTGCTGATCTTAATTTAGGGAAGGCACTAGTTATGTATTTTCTACATTTTGTTTCTACTTCTGTATATAATGTTTAATTTTCTTTAAACTGCCTCCACACTGAACAGTTTTTCAGTAGCCTGTGTCTATGACACATATTTTCTCAGGAGATATATCACAAAAATGAAACAGTTCTCAGTTGGTAGGTAAATAAATCCCCATGTTTTATCTCATTCCAGTATTCAAATAAATTTAAAAAATTTGGCAGAGTTACAACAGCATACTTAAAATCCTGAAAATTTAAATCCTAAAATTTAAATCCTCTGTATTTAAATCCTATAATTTAAGTATATGTATATATTTAAATCATTTTGAAGGTCTAGTTCTCACATTTGGAGTCCTGACTTGGGGATGCTTAGCAGACCAGAGGGTTAATCCTTAAGTCCTATCTACTGCTATAGTTTTTGAATATAGAACACCTGCAAATGAAAAAGAACATTTCTTCCCCATTCATACAGAAAATGCTACTTGTAGAAGACCTGGGACCACATGGACATTTTTATCCTCCCAAGGGTGCACCTGACACCTCCTATGCATTCTTTCGTGTGCGTATTTTAAGTGATAACCATGGGCCATAAAATCTGTTGCTTTTAAAATAACAGGAACTGTGTTAACAAAAGAACTTGCCAAATGTATTGTCTTAAATAAAATAATTGAAATAAGGCCCAAAGAGGAAGAAATATGCTTTAATCGATAGGCTATTTTTACATGTGAATGGAAGTTTGGATCCGGTCTACTGGATGAGCTACAAACTTTATTAACCTAAACCCGGTCAACCTCAATCCCTTGTGAAGTGCAGGTTTTCTCTTTGTAAACTGTGCCCTCCCTATTAAACTCCTCATCCATCAGTTCATGCCAAAGCCAGACAGCATGTCGTCATTGTTCCCTGAATGCTTGTGTGCAGAGTGCGGCCTTTGCTATGGTGCTGGTTGCATTCCCTGGAGACTGTCTCCAATACTTATATGTGGGAATGAGGAAGAAATCAAGATAAGATTTAGAATACAGACCAGGAATATTTTAGAGAAACTTTATATATGGATGCTTGTTACTGCTTTTATGCCAGAAGAGACATTGAGAGCAATCTTTGCAGGTCAGCTTTGTAAGTTACTTAGTCTGCCCTAAATGTAGAGGCTTTGTATAGAGAAATTTTTGAGAAATCCAGTGCCAAACATGAAAACTACCCTCTGACTCTACTTTTTAAAAAAAGTTTAAGGCAAAATTCTTCTGGAATAAGCAGATAATTGTGCTTTGTCAGCTTGAGATTTTCCAAGCCATGTATAAACAAGTTTAGATGTGTAATTCCTGTATAATTAACATATAGGCAAACTTCATGCTACAAACTACAGTACAATTAATTGAAAGATTCTTGCACTCTGCATGGTGTATTTGGCTAATAATGTATGCATTCATAACAGTCATTAAAATTAACAGTTTCACTACCATGATGAACGGAATAATCCTTCAAACCAAACAGGATAGTTGAGACAACTTTTCCTAAGAAACAAAAAAGGACACTACTAAAAAGAATTGATTTGGATAACTTAAAAACATCTAAAAAAAAGAACCAATGTTTTCCAAAAAAAAAACCCAAACCAAAAAACCCCTCAAATGTTCGTCTGTATGTTTTCTTTCCAATCTCCATGGTAAATACCTCAAGCACTTGCCAGTGTACTCCCTCAATGAAGTGCAAGGCTGAAATCTGTCACAAATCATACCTAGCTGCCAGAGAAATTCAAATTGCTGTAAGCACAAGTGCCAGGGGAGCTCTTAGAGCGATGCTGAAACCATAATGCAACATTCACAACGAGATCATTGCATCATAATCTCCTTCTGAATGTGACTCCCTTTGTGTGTCAGGTGTTTGCATGTCAGAGGGAGAAGAAGAAAGGGGATTGCGAGTTTAGCACAATCTGTTGTTCTATATTAAAGGTTGAGTTTTTTATATATTAAAAATGACCTGATTTTATGCAGGATATTCCAAAGGCTTCCAAACTACTTGCTACCCTCTAATCCCCTCAAGTACAAAACCCTTTTGTTAGGAATATTCATGTTTTCGTTTCAGACAAGCTAGTTACTTGGAATTCTCTCTGAGCCTATAATCTGGCAGAAGTTAATATATATTAAAAATTATATTTGCTTTCAGTATATGCATCATAACTGTTTTAGTTTCCTAAGTGTACAACCAATATTTAAATGAAGAACATTTGATTATTTCTCAGCTGTATCAGCTTTTGAATAGAGTAAGTTTATGAAAATCCATGGAGGTCTTTTTTTTCCAGATTTACAGCAGCATAAGTGATAGGAGAATCAGGGACATATATTACAAAATGTCATTTACATTAAATCAGTATCCATCAGACTTGCCTTTATTTCATACAGGCATGCTCACAGAGTATATGGAGGTTGTTTTGGGCTTCTTTTGGGTTTTTTGAGAGCTTATCATAATATAAGACCTAAACGTATGTCATCAAAAAACCCTCAAGATACAGTGGATTTAATAGAAGAAAGCTGGCAACAGATTATTCAGAAGAGAAAATATGTGAAATGGACATTTCTCGTGTGACTTGGGCATCTCTCGTACTTGGCTGCCACTTGATTTGGGTATAATCAGCAATTTTGGCTAAAAGAAAATGTGTGTGACTCACTCTGTAAGCAACTGGAAACCATTTAGAATTACCGATCAGAATAAAGCTGTGGATGAAAGTATAGATAGTTTTGCAAAAATCCCAGAAATTTACTTCAGTTCTCCTTCTGCATAATTAATTTTACCACTTTTATGATAGGAATATAAGGATTACCACAACCCTTCTAACTCCTGTGATGCTAGAGTTTGGAATCCAGTTGTCCAGAGCTCAAAAAGAGATAGGTATCTTCAATGGAGAATTAGTACTAAGGAATATGTAACTTACTATGTACAGCTGACTGCCTATTGTTTGACTATATAGGGAATCTGGGACAGCTGGTCACTTAAACTGAAAGTCATTTAAGTGAATCTAGGTCTAAATATATATCTTTATAGCTGAGTTGTGTGTCCTGTACCAGGAAACAGATTTTTCTTGGGCATGACTGGTTTAGTTGATGCCTGTATTATTTTTTTTTTACCTAGCAGGAAAAAAAAAAGTCAATAAATGTATTTCAGAAGAAAAAATAGTCTGGATAGAGTAGTATCAGACTGGAATCTGAAATAGTCTCAAGTGTAAGTTGTAGTAAAAAGTTAAGCATAGAAAACATCCAGTTTTGAGGTTTTTTTTAACTTGAAAGGCCCTAAATAATTCCATTTTTATAAGAAAATCCACATGACATTAAGAATTTTATTGTTATATCTCCCCTAGATTGCTCCTACTTTGTGCTAAGGAAAGCAGTCTCAGTTTTATGCCAAAAAACTCTGTGGAATCCTCCCTTCAGTGATCTGTAAGGCTGAATTCAACATATACCCTTGCTGATGTATGGCATTTGGCACAATGCAAAGAACCACTGCAAGTTTCACCAAATCGAGTAGTGTGAGCTCAGAACTAGTGGTTTAGTCAACAGAGCATCACTGAAGAAAGAAAGACAGTATGAGTAACTCAAACCTTTTTTGCCCATCTCCTGTGAAAATGTATTAATTGCCAGTGTGGAAACTCATCTGAGTTCTCACTAAGTATTTTTCACTCTTTCTGCATCGGGACCCCTCTGATGAAATGAGTACAAGTTTTATTGGAAAAGAAAGGGAATGATTGTGTGGTTCAATAATTAGGATGCTCTGGGAATACTCCAGGGTTCTCATCTAGGACCTCTTTCTGTATTTTGTCATTTTTTTAATACCTTCTATTTCAGATGTAAAAAGTAGAAATAGACCTTGAAATACTGCTTTGTTTTTAACTTAACAGAGCAGATACCTGTCTTCCGGAGTGGACTTTATAGGGAATTTAAGGGTAATGTAAGTATCTAAATCCCAGAGTACAATTTTTAAATCCTACCATTCCCTTTACAAGCCTGCAAAGATCTGTGACTGCACAACATAGAGGAATGGAGGTACTTTTCAAAAGTGCTGGGTTTTTATGACCCAGCCTTGAGAAAGATAACAGCTCTGAGGTTTTCTTGTCCTTGATATTTCTGTACTGCCTCATAGGTGAAGCCATGTCTATTAATTGTTGTCTGGAATTCTGGGGATTCTTTTTCTTCCAGTGCACTGTGTTGTAGTTCTTAGTTGCCTTCAATTCTTTTATTTCAGCCAGCTAAAATTAGAGATTGTGGTATATCTGTGCCTCTTCTTGAACCTGAGCATAAATGCTAAAGAGCAACGTTGGAGAGAAGAAAGAGAATAAATAGTACTGTATGCTACTGAAACTGCATAGGGAATTTAGGTAGGCAGAATGCAATTATGCATTTGGAATATAGCCAGGACATATGGGTTAACACATGTACTCCTGTGAAAAGTGCCATGGGATATTTAATGACTGTAAGTTGTCAGAACTCAGTTTTACATCTCATCTGAAAGACAGCACCACCAGCAGCATGATGTCCCTTCGCACCATGCTGGAGCAGTTCCTTGGTATGGACTCAAAGGGAGCAAGTGGTGTCTCCTGAATCACTACTTCTATTTCTTGCTGCAACTGGGCTTTCTTGAAAAATCTGTATCAAAACATTAATGAAGCCCAGCTTTCTTAGCTAATGAGGCCAAAAGGTTCACTATCCAGATTCAAATATGAGTGCAATTGCCTGTGCCAGAAGTAGCTTGCCATAAGATGACAATTAATCAAACAGTTTTTTGGGGTGGAAGTTGTTACCCTTCTGGGCTGGCCACCTTCAATCTCTGATAAGTGAAAAGGTCTTGCTCAAAGTGAAATAGTGTGTAGTAAAAAGATAAGCAAGAGTAGCAAAAGCTTGAAAGGACTTTTCCATCAGCATATTATCGCATGATAAATAATAAAATACTAGAAAGGAAGAGGCAATATGTCAGTCATCATATAGTGTAGACAAGGAAACTGTTATGAAACTCTTAGGAAAGATGACTTAGATCTATTATGTATTTAATCAATTTATCTCAAATCTACTTTAGTGGCATCCTAGCCTAAGAACAAGCATTATAACAGGTTGTTTTCAGTTGGAATATATGAACTATGTAACTGAAGTGCCAAAAATATGTAAAAGATTAATAATTTGGATAAGTTTGCTGCAAGCAGTTGTTGAAATATACTGTAGGCTGTCCCATAGATCTGAGATTTGGTGGACTCATCTTCCTGTAGGAATTTAATGGCAGATCATTTTTATCTTTAGCAAGGGCTGTTCAAATTTGTATTTTGTGCAATTCATTGACAAATGACAGTTTACATCTATTTTCTGAAGTCTGAGTATTCAACATGATCTTTATTAGTAGCTTTTGCTATGTTGGTCTGCTAATGGGAGCTTCTGTACAGGACAAATGGTAAAAAGCTGGATTCTACAGATAAAACAGCTTTTGTGATTACTAAGTAAATAAATAAATTCAGTTCCTATATTACATTAAAACAGTTTGTCTTTGCAATTGGGACTTTCTTTTTGATGTGGTGATTGACTGGAGTTTGTCCATCATTTGTTCAGCTGTGTAAGCCCCACTAATTTCCCAAAGTTAATCATAACAGTGTGTATGGTTGAGATAATGGAACAGGTTGCTGCTCAGATATAGTTCTGCAGACAAATTCTTGATATAAGTCATAAAACTGCAGTGTGAAATTAAGTCCTTTTAAAGGCAAGTGTTCATCACATTAAAAAGACTTTTGTGTTGTGTTTATTTCCATTTGCTGTAAAAGAGATTGATCTGCACATTTTCTCTGGAAAAGATATTATTGTATAACTGCTATACACTTGGAATAATGAGCTTCCTGTTTTCAGCTATGAGAATATTGGAAACAAAATTTAAGCCCCTGAAAAAAGAAAAAAAAAACTATAAAATTTTAAAAAATAGTAATGTATCCAGCATGAGAGGTAGTTAAAAATCCATAAATTCTTAGAATTTGAGACACCGGTTATTCATATGATGTCATCTTTTCTTGAAAGTGCTCTGTAAAGGAATGAAATTGAATGCTTTAGATATGAAAGACTGTACTGTATCTGCAACAGCAAGTTATATATAACAACACTTGAAAATGTAAGACGATATCTTATTTAAAATTATATGATTCTGCATTATAACCAATGGAGAATAAATGAAAAATCTATAATGTTTCTTAAATATTCTGCAAGCTCTGGAATATGCTGTGAGTCTTACCACACCAGCATTATCAAAAAAGTTGCAGTTTTGGTATGCTTCATTAACTGTTTGCATACAAGACAAAAGTGCTTTCTGATGAAGTGTAAAACCAACTTGGGACCAATTTTCCAC
The DNA here is from genome assembly GCF_028858725.1 of Colius striatus. Lineage (NCBI taxonomy): Eukaryota > Metazoa > Chordata > Aves > Coliiformes > Coliidae > Colius > Colius striatus. The sequence goes on along the minus strand of NC_084759.1, from coordinate 40,795,792 downwards.
AACATAAATTCAACATTCATTTCATCCCCTGATATTCTTAGATTCGAACAGCTAGGGAGGTTTTATGTCTTATCTTTTATCAATAATTATTTTTAATTCTACAATTTTAGATTATTCAGCCGAATGTAATAAGCTCAGAGTTGATTTCATACTGTGATGATTGCTATTAAAGACATGTTGCTTTCTAGAACACTGTGATTAGTCTTGTTATGCATGTTTTTAACCAGTTCTTTGAAATTCTGTATTATTGTAGATGTCTCTTACTAGAGATATTTTTCTCAAGAGTTTTAATTAGACGAATACATTTTATTCAGACATCTATCCCTTCAAAGTTGAATTTCAGATTACACATTTTTAGTCTTTCTTTTTCTTTTTTTTTCCCCATTTGTGGTGGAGTTCAACTACTTATGTGATAATAATGTGTATTTTATTGAAGTGGAAAGTGCCCTTTTAGATTTGGTATTGCACATCTGTGAATAGTGGTGTATCATGGTAATGTAATTAGTACTCCTGCAGCTAGTGATTCAAACTTTTCATTTGCTGAATTCTGTTTTAGTGGTCTCAATTTTTCTATTGAAGCTTGACTGATGATGGACTATCTCTCTATTTTACTATAAGGTATCAATACATTTACTGAATGAAGTTTATTTTACTCTTATTACAGAACAGTTCATCTACTCAGAGGAGTCACTAGACTCCTCTTCAGTGATGTGAGAGGGTACATGGCAAATCTGTATTGCATTAATGTATACAGAATAAATGGAATTGAAGGAGTTATGCCTGACATAAAGGTTTGCAAGTTATCCTAAGTCACTTTCATCTTGTGTGACTGTTCTACTCAGGAAAGTGGCTACAGCAGGCAATAGAAGAAAGGGGAATATTACAGTTTTCTGGTCAGTTCCATGCTCTATAGGCTCATTTTTAGTTTTGAAGTAGTTTGCTTGTGGTAGAGAAAGCACTAATAGTTTTGTGGAAGTTTTGCACTAGAAGGGGGAAGAAAGTGTGCTTTTGGTGGTTTCCCAAATGGAGAGGCTGCTTTGTAGGCTGCAGAGAGATCTCACTCTTAATCCTGATAAATCCTTCATAATTGTTCTATCCCCAGTTATTCTAGACAGATTGGTATGTTGGTTAGCACTTAGAATGATTTGAAATCGCTATCATTTCTTCCTATATTTGCATTCTTAAGCTACATCTGTACTATTAAATGCAGCAGCACCTGTGCATAGGCTGCATGTGTAGTCACCCATATTGTTCCTGCATTTCAAGTAATCACAAGCTGTAACCTGTGCTTTTAAGTAGTGTCAAAGGTTTTTTCATTGTAAAGATCTGTTTTCTAGTTCTTACTCACGTAAAAGTCCCTAGAAAGCACTTTTTTCTTTGCCTCTTTGGTCCCTGCAGTTACTAAATCTAGTTTGGGAAGTGTTCAGGTTGGTAAAGAGGTAAGACAAATTACATCCTAGAACAGGAGTTGCTGATAGAAGGATGGGATACTGAAGAAACTAGATACTGAGATCAGAAGAAACTGAGCATAATTACCTACAATGCTTTATTTGACCCCATAGCTTCACATATGTATTGAATTAAAGTCGATGCTGAATATGATCACTGAATAAATGTTTTAGTGCCTATTAAGTACATCACTCTGAGTTTTGTGCTAATTTATTTCCACATATTTAAGCCCATCACTTTTTTTTTCAAATGCTGTGTTCAGTCCTTTACTATGTGTGCATTAAGCATAGGGACTGTTAGCACGTCTGAAGTAACATCTGCTCTGTCTTTTTGTTGTTGAGTTCATGGTATAATTAGCTCTATATTTCACCAAATACAATTTTGCTCCCATGGTGGGTAGAGCAGCATGAAGAAAACATAAATAATTGCAGATTAGAGAAACAGAAGGCAAAGTGGGTGTAGGTGGCTTTGATGAAGAAAAGGGTTAAGGAGAATAGAAGGTCAACTCATTATAGGACATAATATTGTTAAAATTCTTCTTGAGTATACTCCAGTTTCTCACATCTGAAGTATATAATTTTCTTCTTTAACTCTACCTAGCTTTACTCTAAACAAAGATGCTTTAAAAAGAGAAACTTTATTCTAGGTTATGTGTATTTTTAAATACCAAATTACGTGTAAGCTTGAATGAGCAAGCACTCATTGACTAAAGTATGATTTTTTAATCAATTTGAGATTACAGGGTATAAATCACACTTTTCTGGACAATACTAAGAAGATTGTCTAAAGATTGCAAGAGAGAAGTGTTTTTTCCACTCAGGCTTTTTGGTTCAGCATTACACAGATTTTTAATCAGATTTCTATTATCTGACAATTCACTCATATGAATGTGCTTCCAGCAAGAAAAAGATCAGCAACTTGATTCAGTAGAGGTACCTTGTACCATTTGGAATGCCCTCGGGCATCCTGCTTGGCTTCCAGCTTCCACTCCTGAATGGCAGAGATCATATGCAGCTAGGTGCTCTGTCTTATTCACAAGCCCTGTGGGGATACATCAGATATTACAGAGCACCTGAAATGACAGCAGGTTCCTATATGCAGGCAAATGAATGGACCTTCAGTGCTTGCAGTTGCCTGTGCAACACAGTTTTGTTGTCTTAGGGAACAAGTTTCACTAATGTGATAGTAAAAAGAGGTGTTTTCCAAAACAGAGCTAATATTTCAAAATTTCTTGTTTTACTTGATGCACACAGGTATAAATGCTACTTTAAAAGATTCTCCTCTCTGCAATGTCCGGAATTAATAATGTGATTGGTGCAACTACTAGTCAATATATTTAGATAACAATATGATTGCGTGATGTCTCATATCTTTTAAAGTTATTTCAGCCATTGTTCTGATCCTTGTCTAAATAGAAACCATTTATAATGAAGAAGAAAGAAAATCATGGCAATAATGACTTGACATGAAGGATTTTTTTAGCAATACTCATGACTGATCATACTCATCCCGAGTTTGTACCAACAAACAACATCTCTTTTAACAAGGTAATGGGATTCTCTTCTTTGTCTTTCTTATCACTGAGTATTAGAAGCTTTCCAATTACCTCATCCAAATCAAAAGAAATCCCAGTTGTTCCCCATAAGAGGTAGCCCAGACAACTTCATAGAAAATTTCTTCTGGCACTTCATGGGTGTGTTGCTGTTGTGTTCTGCCAATACTGATTTTCATCCAGCATCCTTGGAACTGCTGAAGAACATAGGGAAAGAGCTGTACTTGGCTTTCCGTTTCAACATTTTCTACTAGCTTCACTGCTGGAGGAAACTGTTTAGTTTCTTATTTCATGTTAAAGATGGTTATGGTGCTACAAAGGTGCCAAGAGTTTGAAGGACAAATAACTTCCTGCAGTCACAGCACTATCAGTTTTATAATCTGTCTCCTTTTCAACAAAGATATTTTGAATTCCTAGTTTTACATCTGCTGTGCATGTGCATTTGTGCATCTTGTATGTTTCAGTTTTGGTATGCAGCTTTATAGAAATTTCTTTTTCCTGTTTACAACACTTTTTCATCAAGTAGTAATAGCCAAGCCTTTTTAGTTAAGGTATAACATCAAAACATTAAATTTGCATAGATACACAAAATTAATATTCTTAAAATTAGTTTGTTATTTATATCTTAGACACACACATAAAATATTCGTGACTTTGTCTTCTTGGCATTTTTTCATGTATTTTTTGCCTGTTCCTACTTAAATTAAACTTTCTTCATTTGAAAACTTAAAAAAAAAAATCTGTTATGTTGAGACTCTGGGGTAGGAGATAAATTGAAATTTGGACATTATAGCAGGTCATGCTGAGATAAGAAACATAAGATCTAACATCTAAGGTTAAATCATCATGAGGTACAATAAGCTCAGTTGTTACTGCTTTTGTCTAAGCACTTTTGTTAGAGTTGACTATTTCTGGTGTCATTACAATATTGGTCATTGTAATCTTCAAAGAATAGTATAGAGCAAGTGATAGGGCTACTGCTACTGCTACAGAAAATGTAATTTTCCTCCTCTTGCTTTCAAACTGCAAACAATAAATCATTTTGTTGAAGAGATAATAAAGTACCAACTGGGTGCTGGTTTAATTCATATCAGGGGAGATCTTCAGTAGCTTCCTAAAACAAAGTAATTAGAGAAGGAGTTCTTTTATGAAAAAAGATAGATTATTTTTGTATATCTCTCGTGTTCCTACAGGTGCTAATCAGAGTAGGGTTAAAAAGGTTGTATTATACTTCCATTTTACATCTGAGACATAAGAATTATAAATCAACTCCAACAATTACAAAACATATAAACAAAAATCTCAAGTGCAACAGGAATTTAGACATAAATGATTTCATTGTACTTATGAAGGTTGTGGTTATTTAGTGGGAAAAGAAAATGATAGGAAACAGCAAATAAATGAAAGAAAAGGATGTCTTGGGGGAGGGGAATGAGGAAATGTTTCCTTAATAAAGTCAACATACAGAAATAAAACCAACATCTGCTCCTCATTTCTCAGTTTGATTTCACTTTTAATTACAGAACTTCATAGTTAAGGCAATTTTAGTAGATCTTTAGTTTTCCTTTATTGTGGTCAAAGCTACTGACTGAGCTCCAGAGGCACTGAGCGTGTGTTTGTGCTCTTTTTCACAACTGTCTAATGATGGGTCCCACATGACTTTTGAAGGCATGTCTCCTGGATCTTTCTGGCGTTTGTGTTCTCCAGCTAGTGAGCCTCAGCTCAGCAGCTCCTGGTGTTGGCTACAGTGGATAGGGGAAGGTGGATAGAAAGATGTTTACTAGCTCTGCCTTCTCTCTCATCCTCTGAATGGTGTTAGGTTTCTCACATTTTAAATTATTCTTCTAGACCTTTATTGAATGGGGGGAAGCTATATTTGTGCAGTATTGACAGGGACAGGGAGAGCTGGAGGAGATTCAGACAGGGCTTAACTGCATACTTGGTGGTCACAAGCAGCAAATTTGTGCTATCCAGAGAAACCACCTTTAACATGTGATTAATTGTTCTGTCAAGAAAAGATAGATACATTACTGGCTTCACAAAATAGTATTGTAATACAGCTTCAATATGACATACTAAGTGATTAATAGATCAGTGATATTGTTGGTACGTCAGCCAAAAATAATTGTACCATGAACACTGTTGGGGTATGACTGCAGTAATTTGAGTCAGTGAAAGTGCACTTGTCGTGGAGTTCTAAAGAGTTAAGAAATTTATCTTGAGCAAGTGGAGAGCAGTGTGCCTGCAGGATTTCTGTTCAAAGATACCGATACAAAGCTGTGCAGACTGAGGACTTCTAGATAATTGTAATAAATTTTGAAAACCAGGCAGAGTTCTTTACAATAAGAAACTCTCTTGTAAGAAGTGAATTTCACCCAATAGCCATTTGCAAAATCTCCCAAATTATGTTTATAGTATTCTGTTCATTGGAACAGTTTATCCTCAAAATCATATGCAAAATTGCTATTTGGATTACTGGAAGTGTGTTTGTTCTGTATTGTCTGTTTGTGTTTCTTAAGTGATGAATTTGCTTCATCCTGAGTGAAATATAGCTCTCATTCATTTTTTTATTACACTAACTCATTCACTAAATATATGATGATATTTCCAAGAATTAAGAATTGTAATTCTTAATCAAAGTGCTTTGGGAGACCAGCTTCTGAAGCATCTCTGTTCTCTATACCATATATGATCCTTGGGCCCCGACATTGTATTGGCTCTGCTTTTCAATGCTGTGCTCAGAGTAGCAGATATGGCTTAGAAAGCTTTATGAGACTGACACAACTCACTTTTGCCCTTTGAAATGAAATAAATTCAGGGACTTTATAATCTCCTTTTTTTAGGGTCACACTATGACACCTGTCTTATGAGAGCTCTCTAAATTATGTTGTTGTGATTGCTCTTGATAAGCCAACTATAGTCACAGGCCAAAGCAACATCTTGAATTACTTAGGATTAATAAAGAGCATCTTCACATCATACATGCTGTAGAGTCAGCTGTTCCAATAAGTGATTTTTATGGGTTTGAGAAGTTGCTTCACTAAACCTTGACCCAATGTGCTATATAACTAACTGATTTACATGGAAGTTCTGGAGGTTACTTCTCTCTACTCATGTATTACACGTGGGTTAGTTGCCTTTTTGATCTCCATTAATATTGTGCTCTCAGAAATGTTTTTCAACTTTATGATTGGGGATTGTCTCAATTTACAATTTATCGTATGCTCCTATTCTATCAAAATAACACCCTTGCTGTAAAATACTGTCTGCATTTTACAGAGGAAAAAAAATCACTGATCACATGATCAAAACGGATTTACCTATCAGCATGTTTAATCATTCAAAGTATACTACTGTGACATATTTTATTCCATATGTTTATGTTTGTCTCATAAAGAGACCTTTTAGGTAGTGAGGAGCAGTCATGTTTTTTTCTGCTACTCATGGAAGGGAGGTGGTGTAGAAAAGTTCCCACCCCACTTATTTGACTTCTCTGACTGTAAGATTAGGATGGTGATTTTTCATGGAATTCTGGTTTGCAGTGGTATTTTAATGTTGTCCTGGAAACTCTTCCTCTGCAACCGAGTATACCAGCTTCTGTGCCCGTTAGTTGTATGCAGTATAGGTGTGTGTTGCATCTTGTCTACAAGATGAGTAAAAACATATTCTGCTTGCTTTGTGGTTAACTGAACCATCTATCCCTGCCTCACTTGTTCCAGATATTTTATTTTAATTGGCTATTATGGATTATTTAATTTATGATTAAGTCTCAAACTGACCTATGTTTCATCTTTAATTTAGAAGTTTGGATTTATGTTTATTTGTTCAATGAATTTGCATTGTTTTAACTCACTGACAATTAATTGGGCAGCCTAAGTCAAACTCCTGACAGTGTTTTTTTCTCTGCATGATCTCATTCTTACTCACTATCTGAGGCCTCTTTCAGCTTGAGCGTGGAGGGAAAGGTATGCCCTCCAGCATGACATAAAGCCTCAACCATTTCAAGATGGCTGTTTGAGACTGAATTTAGAAGATTTCAGCAGATGGCTTCTAATTACTTGAGATATGCCAAAGTGCTGAAAGGAGTATTTGTATCTTCAAACCTAAGGGATAGCTGTACCTGACACGATGTGAGTGGCATGTGCATTAATGTACCCATGTCAGCATTTATTCCATCTACGGTTTCTGCCATGAGCTTTATCATAGATAATTGTCTATGATATGAATGGAACTTCCTTGAGTATTGTTGTAATAGAGCTATAACTAATAAACCCATTACAGGAAGTATAAGAAAATCCTGTGCTTTTTAATGGAAAGTGGAAATAAAGAGACAATCTATATTCATACTCATTTTATCGAGAAAGCTATGGAAACTTTGAATTAAAACTATCATTTTGACCTTTTAGTTGAGTTTATAGGCAAGTCCCTTTTTATGATCGTGAGCAAATTTATATATTTTTTAAAGATGCAGGGAAATTACTTTTACATTCGTTGCATTAAATAATTGAGAATTTTGAGAGAGAAATATGTCATGCTCACCTTACTCACACTGTTAGTCTCAGCAAGGTCAAGGGACTAATTGTGGACCCAGCCTGCCCTAAGCCAGTTGCAGTACATAATTGCAGGCTGCCCTGGGAGCAGCACAAGAAGGAAATTGTGACTTGAAGCGATTCTGTCTGGTGTTCTAGGGGATAGGGTCAAAACTGGCCTCGTTGTCTGCTCCCTCCCTTCCCCTACTGGTGGGTGGTGAGTCTGTAGAACTCATTTTCCCTCCTGGGCTGCCATCTGTGATACAATAAACTGATTCACAAAAGGGAAATTCAGAGTTTCTTTCAGAAGGTTTGTGTATCAAACCCTTCTGACTACTACATATTCCTACTCTGTTCAGAGTATTCTGCTTATGTGCTGAAATAAAATTTGTTTCATATGATAAATGTGCAGATTTTTTTCCTCTATAAAACAGAGATTTTATTTTGTATTACTTTTAAACTTTCTTCTAGAACTTTGTGTTAAAAGTGGTAAACTTGTTTTTCCCCCCTCTCATTTTGATATTCTTTAATGTACTGGTGATTCTGAGGCTCAACGTGAACCATTTTTCTAAGCATTTTTTAACTGTTGAAAATGGACCCCAACTAGAGCTATTTACGCAAGGCGTTCCAGAGTCCTATGAGTGAAGCTGTGTGTGTTTTGGAATGCTTTAACCTCCTCACTTAAATCAACAATTCCTATTAAATTTGGCTCTTTGCAAGAATATATCCCAGTTTCCCCGGGATAAAACTAGCAGCCTCATCAACACTGCCTTACACTAGCAAAAACGGATATTAGCAAAGGTAGAATATAGATTTATGAATGTGACTGTCAGCAACAGATCACCCCTGATCTTTTAGCAAGGTCTACAAGGGAGACATTTGAAGCTTTTAGTGGCAATGCATTCCTTATCACCACAATAGAGCTTTATCTTGTTTTTTCTGACTATTTAAAAAAATAGAGCATTTGCCATGTTTAACATGGTTAATGCTACTTCAGTAAAATAAAATGAAGATTTTTCTCTTTTTTGTTTGTTTTTTTGAAGTAACACTGGAATTCACTTGTCTTTCCTCTTATTACAGTAAATAAAAAAATAATCTCCCTTAAAATGATTCTATTCAACTCTAAATAAAAAAGATTACAGATTTATTGAATCATAGAACTGTTGGAAAGGATCTTAAAGATCATGTAGTTCCAACTAACCTGCTATGGAGAGAGACACCTTCCACTGGACCAGGTCGCTCAAAGCACCATCCAACCTGACCTTCAACAGTCCCAGGGGTGGGGCGACCACACATCTCTGGGCATCCTCTTCCTGTGCCTCACCACCCTCACAAGGAAGAAGTTATTCATTATATTTAATCTAAATCTACCCTCTTTCAGTTTAAAGCCGTTACCCCATGTTCTATCACTACATGCCCTTGTAAAAAGATTATTTCACTATAATTCAACTTTTTAACAAGAACAGATATTAGTAATGACATCTGGCGTAATTGAAACAGACAGAGTGAATTTTCCTTTGAGGAACAGTATACAGTTACTATTGCTTATACAGTTCAGGGAAAAAGTGAAGTTACATGGTTTTACTTGCTTAATACACAAAGAGATTTGCAGTCAAAGAGATGATTTTTTTTCTTTCTGTAGCCTCCCTTCTTAGGCTTCTTAAATTATGTAATATGATCTTGTTAGACAATAATAACAGAAACAAAATTTCTTTAGGAATGATTTAAAATAATCACATGATGTCATCATTTACACAACTGTATTATTTTAAATAGCAGTATTGAAATAATATTGAATCAAACCATTTCAACTGTAGCTCTGTGTCTGTCTAGGAGATGTGAATATTGATTATTTCATCTATATTCCAAAGTTTTTCTACTAAGAATACTACATTTGCCTAAAGTGTAAAAATCTTGTGCACCAAAAAAGTTTTACCAGGGCTGATTGCACTCAGATTTACTTTGCATTGTATTTTTCTTCCAGACATTCTGTGCTTACATTGCTGAAGCCCTTCTATACCGTGTCAAAGAAGTGTAAAGGGTTATAAATTGAACCCTGTAATTTAGGTTTAGTACTTTGTGTATTTTGAAATATTTCCTTTAAATGTTGGTTAACAAAGATACATCTGCATAATACAAAATAACAACTCAATAAAATGAATAGCCACAAATTTCAGTGACCAGTACAAATAATGAAATTTACTTTTATCAGATGACTCACAAACAATCCACTCTGCACCACTTAAGTGTTAGTGAGACTTTTGATTAACATCTTGATGTCCCCTGGGAGGAAAGAAGGTATAAATACATACATAACAAATGTAGTCCTTGAACTTTTACACATCCGTGTGCATTGATACATGCCAAACATAACATACTTCAATTTATTCACCTTCAGGCTTCTTCAGAGGCTGTTAGATTGTATAATCTTCAGAGGATACATATGGAGAGCCTTTCTTTCCCAACTCCCAGACCAGCTCTGCGAGTGGATAACTGTGAGCTTGACTCTGTCTAGGAGTGAGAGAAGAGCCCACTGAGCCTCGAATATGCCCTTTCTGCATCTCATGAAGCAAAGCTTTCCCTGTGCATGATCCTCATTGTACAGGTAGTGTGGGCAAGGGCAGGAAGATATTAACAAGGTCTTCCTTTCCTCTCATTTGTCAGGAAACAGGAGAAAACTTTTGAACCCACTTAACTGTGTTACCAGTCAGCATATACGTATAGCATATATATATATATTTGTATATATGTAAATATATATATATTTGTATAATAGGTATGAAGTCAGGGATAGGTCCAGAGCAGTTGTGAGTTGCCTGAAAAATAATTTTTAATAAATATTAAAATCCTATTATTCTTATAATCTACTGCTTTATTCAGGTTCAGCATAAAACATCACAACAATGTAAAACTTAGTCAACTGGGTGTTTGGATGTCCACATCAGGGCCAGAAGCATAGTGATGGTCGGGAAGATGTCCCTCACCTGACCACAGGGACACTCACACAATTTATGATATTACTGCACACCTCTGGAGAAGCAGGGGGAGTCGTTTCTTATCTTTAAACTGAAGTGCTGTTTTTTTAGCAGGGCTTTTTTAGAAGTATGAATGAATCAGGATTGGTGGTAGAATTGCAAGAATTGACAACAATGTAGATGGCATAAACAATTATTTTTAGCTACCTTTAGAAATTTAACACAGTAAACAAGAAATTTATCAGGAATAGGATCTTCTGAAGTGTCAGCTACCTCAGCTGGCACTTGCAGTGTACTTTTTGTGCAAGTCACACTGTAAACTGAAATGCGAAGTACATATGGGTAGGAAATCCTTTTCCTGTGAATTGTTCGATCAGTCTTGCATTGTTTGAAATTACTATCACCATATACTTACCATATTTTCATTTCATGTAGGAAAATTGTGAAACCTTGAAGAAGCAGCTGCTAAATCTTTATTTTCTATTAGATAATTGTATCTGTCTACTGGTATTTTCTTTTTGCAGTTGTATACTGAAGTGAATCATGAGTTTTTTCTGCTAGTTAAGTACATGTGAATATTATCAGAAACAAATGATAATGGATAATAAGTTTGGTTATATGTAAGTGCTCTTTTAAATTATTTAAAGAGTAGGGAAAAAAAGGTCATGAATTACCTTTAGTAGTGTCTGCAAATGCATTGCGTTCTGCAATTTCTGTGTGTAGCTGACATCTATACTCAGAGACTAAATAGTGAATAAGAGTCTGACTATCAAAAAGCAATTGCAAGAATCAAAGTTACAATCAGTCTATGTACTGATCACTTTGCATTTGAATAGTGACTTCAGCCTTATTTGCTGTAACTCAGCCATGTGCAATAATAAATCTCTGCACTTCATTTTAGTTTTAATTTTAAGTAATTGCATCCAGCAGATGCCTTGATGCACAAAAGTATTATATAATCCATGTAATTATAGTTTCTGCCTATTCATTTATTAGCTACATTTACAAGCAAGAAGGAGATTTGTGTTTTTCTCAAAATACATGCTTGGTAAGCACTAAATCTCAGACTTATAAAAACATTATCAATATGTTCTAATTAATATTTGCTCTTTTCCTTAAGCTATTATAAGGATACTTAATGCACAGCCTAAAATTAGAGTTGACAATAGCAAATACAATCCAACCAACATAGTAATAAAATCAATACTTACATTTCCCTCGAGGCCACTATTTACTGTTTGCTGTGCCATTTCCTTAATGGAATGGCAGTTATGTTTGCAGAAACCTTGTAACTACAATTTTTATATTTTAACTAAAAGCAGCTTTCCTGAAGTAGTATGATTAAAAAAGAATCTGGAGTTGCTTTCAGAGAATTGCTGTAAACATTTTGTAGCTGGTTTTAACAAAGACTAAAAAGAAACATATTTTCAAAGGAAATGTCACTGAATTTTAAGATGAATTATTTGTAATGTCTAAATTCCTTTCAGTTGCATTGCAACAGACATTTCCCTAATCTTGAAATACTTCCCTGATTTGTTTTTAGTTTCATTTACTTGGTTCAAATTATTCTTAATCACTGAAAGCTCATTGCTATGTAGAGGTCTGCAATGTTCTTGAAGTGTACAAGGGAGTTTGGCAGTTTATTTGACTTAGCAAATTAAAATAATGGAGGAAAGTATGATCTTTGAGATGAGTCATCACAGCTGTTGCTCAGATCTAATTCCAGTCTTTTGACTTGGTACTTCTTTTACTGAAGTTTGTCATTACCTTTATGCAGTGGGGCAGCAATTGTTTCTGTGCCTGGCAAAATAGATGTGTAGTATAGAAAGTATGGTATAGGTGACATAATGGTATAATGCACACAATTGTTGTAATGTGTTTGCATATTCAGTGTATTTCTCATAACAGTCCCTGACAAGAGGGATGGGCATATGAATGAAAATCTGTGTTATCATGGCTTAGTAATTTGTTCCTTATGGGGTTTTGCCAAACATTCAGTGAGTTTTTGGCATAGGTGACGCTTAGGGTAAAAAGTTCTGTCATACAACATGACCACCTACTTTGACTCAGCTATCAGGGACTAATTATTAACTGATTATTGCCTTTGATCATGTGACCATAACCAAAACTTCTGCTTTCACTGCCATTCTGCAACTATTATTTTAAATACCATTTGTCTAGGCACTTCACTTGTAGCCTGCCATCACTATTTACATAACATGTTGCATGTTAAGAATACTGGAATGTCCTTTCCATGTGAAATGTTGATATTTCAGGATCTGCTTTTGTTTCATTTGTGATATGTCAAAATTTCAAAATATGAAATTAAAAAGAAATTTTGAAATATATTAATTTGAAAGCACTGGAATTAGAAAGGCTTTGTTCCAGTGATATGGACAGTATACATATATTGCAAAAATGTGTTATATCTATCGTGGTTTGGCCCAGCCAGCTATGAAGCACCACGACAGTCTCTCGCTTGGTACCCCCCATCCACCCCCACCCTCCTTAGGATGGCGAAGGCTCCAGTGAGATGGGAGGAAGAAGATAACCAAGGATGTTGTGGATTAAGACGGGCAAGGAGAGCTCGCTGCCAATTACGATTCCAGGCAAAACAGACTCCAGTACTCGACTTAGAGAGGAAAATAGGAAAGTTTATTCTACTACCTACAAGAAATAGAACAAAAAGCAAAAAAAGGATTAGGATGATTGAGAAAATTACAACCAGCACTTTACTATCTCTCTCCCCCAGCCCTCCTTTCTTCCTGGGCCCAGCTCACTGCTCCCGATATCTCTACCCCCTCCCCACTCAACAGCTCAGAGGGGCAGGGAATGGAGGATGTGGTCAGTCTGTCGCAGATGGTCTCTGCTGCTTCTGTCTTCTCAGATGAGCATGACTGCTTGCATTCTTCCCCTGCTCCAACATGGGGTCCCTCCCATGACACACAGTCCTTAACGAACTTTTCTGATGTGAGTTCTTCCCAGCAGCTGTGGCTTCTGCCGATACAGAGTCCCTCACATGGGACAAATGATTAGTATCTCTGGCATGGGTTCTTACCCACAGTTGCAGCTTCTGCAGATATAGGGTCCTTCCCATGGGACGAGGCCTCTTTTGACCATAATTTTGATGAGCTTCTTGGGTGTGGGTTCTTCCCCACAGTTACGACTTCTGTAAGTATGGGGTCCGTCGCATGGGACATGGCCTCCTCCTCCAGCCACAGTCACTGCCCCTGGCACGGGGTCTTTAATGAAGAGAGTCACTGCCCCTGATATGAGGTCTTTAACAAAATGCAACCAAAAATGCAGGATGCAGGGGAGTCTCTGCTCCAGCACACCTCCTCCTCTCTTCCTTTATTGACATTGGAGTCTATAGGATCACTTCTCTCTCTCTTCCCACTCTTTGCACCACCATCAGCCGGAGAAAAAGCAGAGACAGAAGAAAGAACAAACAGGAAGAATCCTGTTTTCCAGCTTCTTCTTAAAAAATCATGGAGACATCTAACTGGCTCAACTCCACAAGTGGGTCTGGCTCAGAGCTGAGAAGAGTTTCGAGCAACTTCTTACAGGAGCAACCTTTACAACCCCTTCACTCTTACCAGAAACAGCTATCATATCAAGCCATGACAATATCTAATAAATCTATGAGTGTATAATGTATAATAAAATACAAGATATAAACCAGAATGCAAAAAATACTAAACCAAAATGAAAGTTCAAGACAAGCTACTTTAGTACATATCTGCATGTTTTTGTAGCTTACATTACAATTGTTTTTTACATTACAGTGTTCCTTGTCACTCTTCTTTTACAAAGCTTTTCAACATTATGTTGAATCTAAGGTAGAAATTTCTGCTATTATGTTTCATATACACGTTAGACTTTTTTAGAAATTTGCTGCTGCCTTGCAGCTGTACAGGTATGGTCCAGATGCACAGGTATTCATGGCCCTGCTAAACCTGCTCTCCAGCAGTTTTGCATGCAAATTATATAATTTTGGAGCTCGTAACTTTTGCTGTCTAAATTATTTTGGTAGTAATGTTTTCAGGACTTTGTTGCTGTTACCTTAGAAGTCTTGCAATTTGGTTTTGGTGTTTGGCAGGTATTGTTCCCTGTGCTTTACTAATTTAATGCTTTATAACATTTTTCAAAGATACTGTTTTTCTTGGAAAACTCACTAGATTGCCCAGAATAGGTTACTAAGATAAATCTGACTTCCATGCATACCATTGAAAAACTTTTTGTAGATCTAATGGAAGCTAGATTAATCCTATCATCAGAAAACAAAATAACAAACAAAACTCCCACTTACTTTGAAGTGTGTCCCAATATGATTTAATTCCTTCAGTCCTAGAATTTGCTTTATGCAAACCCATGATATTTATTGGCATCAGCAAACTTCGTTTTCATTAATATTTGGCTAAAGTAATTGTGTGAACAGAATCCTAGACCCATTCAAGGAAACATATTTTGAAACAGGATATTGAAAATAAAGTCCATAGGACAACAAAAGTCAGTTTACATGCTGATGTCAGCATTTGCATGCAGTGATAAAGCCAAGCTCTTCTCATGATAAAGATAAATTCATATCCAAATCTTTAATAAGAAACAAACCTGACGTTAGCTTTTCACATTAAAGTCAGAAGCGTCTTTGTAACTCATCCCAGAGACTCAATTGTTAGGAACAAAAGTTATGTCCTGTTAAGAAAAAAAATTAATCACTCAAGTTATTACGTAGGGTGTACTGTTTATTCCAGGCTCAAGCTTTATACTGAAGCCTTTGAAGAGGCTGCCCATACCTACCAAATGTTGTAATTGATACAGAATCATTGCTATACAACAGCTGCAATAACAAGGTGCTGCTGCCTTTACTTTAATCTACCTCTCTTTCTGCCAGTTTATTATGTTTTGAATTTATTCTTTTGTAGATCTGTGAGCTATCTTTCTTATGGAAATTAATCTTTTTAAAAGATTTGTACTCTCATTTTCAAACACTAATACATTCATTCAAGTATCCTATTATTCAGAACCAGCTGGCTTTTTATCTAGTGATATTTACTTCAAAAAGCCAAGTTAAATGGTATCATAGATTAATTCTCAGGGCACAGAAAAGCTTTTTTAGAGAAAAAGAGATTTGGTAATTACTTGGAATATTGCAATAAAATCACAGAACATGTAAAAAATGTGTTATATAATCTGTCGTAATATGAAACTTAAAAAAAGTCATCTCACTGGATTGAACATAGTATGTGGCAGCAGTATATGATTTTTTAGTGAAACATTATGTAAGGGTAAAACTTTACAGTGATTTATAATAAGCTATGTCGTGATTTTTAGTTATGTATTTTGTCTTTGCAGAAAGCATTGAAACTTCAAAAAGGGCATTATCCACTGAAATTTCTTACATAAATCAAACTAGAAATAAGACACATTTTACAATTCAATTTAAGATCCCACAGAGACAATAATGTTGCAAGCTGTGCATTTTGCAGAGTAATATAGTAATGTCTAGTTTGCATTTTTGAAAAACCAAATTAATCACACTTTATTGAATATGTTGAAGCAAACCTAAAATTCATCTATTATTAAAAAACTTGTGCAACAAACATAAACTATATTTTATACATAAAGGACAAACTCATTTATTCATTAGGTTAAAGCACTTGGAGTTTGCATTTTGTAACTGTGAAAGAAATGACATTTGCTATCTGTTCTTTTTTAAATTTTTCAAAGCATTATGTTCAGAGTAATATGCTTGAAAATTTGTGCTAATACTTCAACATAGTATCAGTCCTGAAGACTGCATAGAAATCCCTGTGGAAACTAAGGATAGGCTTGATTTTTAAATTTCCTTTTTTAATGAATCACTTAACAGGACAAATACTATGTTATCATATATCTCATAATTAAATAACATATTTTATCCTTTGATAGATTAACCACAAGATAATAAAGTTTTCAGCCAATTTTTAGTTTTTGTACATCCTTTGAGCTAACATGCCTTGGCACTGCTTTGGATTAGAACTTGTATCTTTGTACTCAGCTGTACTCAGACTGGTGCATCAAAGCAACCAGAGTGAAATCTAGGCCTTCGTCAAGTCTCACTGACTTCAGTGCAGATGGGATTTCAATCTTAAAAAAAATATTTGTAGGTGTTTTCCTGTTATGGAGTATAATTGTGGAGTTCCCTATTCTACATCTCGCAAGGCATGTAAGCTGTATGCCAAATTCCTATGTCAAATGTCAGGTGCTACTACTTACAGTTCCATTCCTAGCAATTCCACTCAAAGTTATTCTGGCTTTTAGGCCAAATTTGATTTCTACGATAATTCTTGCCTGTTAATGATTCATCTGTATATTTATGTCTTGATGATTTTATAGTCCAATACTTTAGAACAATCTGCTGTGGCTTTACTTTGTGCTATAATGGACCAAGTGGAGGCTGGGTTGTGCTGAAGGTGGACACATATAGTGGATACAATGAGTTGTCATTTTTTATTTGTTAGTGATAAACCCACTATACCAGCCTCTGAACATAAGACTGTTCTGAGCAACCCTTAAAAAATATTTGGGAACTGCTCTTGAAGGAACAGCATCGTAGTGCCTTAGGTTATAACAAGAAAATGCTCATACTAGAAGTTAACATTTTGTCAGAATAACCCATTCAACAATATACCTAGCTTTGTGCATTAAAAAAAAAAAAAACCTAAACAAAGATTTCCATCCAGATCCTTGTCATCTGATATGAGGTAGCTAAAAATTACCAGTGCAGACTTCTTTGTAGTCACTAGTGCTCCATAACAATGGATTGTGTGCAAGTAAACTCACTTCCACCTCCATCATAGTAGAATATTTTCAAGCACTTTCAGGTGCCTGGCCACCGTAATGGAATCCAGACAAACCAAGTGAGGTGTTTTCACATGGCTTTGAGGAACTTAGGATGGAAGATGAACTGCAAGTAACTGATAGTGAGCTGGACAATAGAAAATTCTAATACATAGTAACATCATGTTCATATGGCTTAAGTGTGAGAGAACATGGAGAAACATTTTGATCTATTTGATTTCCAGAGGACCTAACACAGGCTGCTGAGAAGGCGTCTGTCCTACTTTGGTATTATATAACTATCAGCTATAGACTAGTCAGGAAACTTGTCCAGAAAGCAAGTAACCTGGTGTCACAGGTTATCTTTGTCAACATTGTACCCACAATTCAGACCTGAAGAATATAATTACTAATTGAGTCAAGTTAGGGTGAAGAAAAAGTACTTTTTTGTCTATGTATGTACCTATTGTCTCTTCTGTTATATAGCTCCCCTCATCTCTGACAAGCTGAATTACTGGTCACAAAGACAGAAAGATTGATGAAGCTAGAAAACAGATGTCTTGTATCTTTTTCTAACCACTGAAAGAATGCACCATCCTGATTTCTACTAGGTGTTATGGAACTGGATGTCTAAGACAATGAATTGTCTAAGACACAAGTAAACAAGTATGAAGTACAATTAAAAGGTGCATGAGTTCTGCACAAATTGGTTTAAGATACTAGAATGACTATAAATTCATGTGGAGTTGATAAAGTGCAGAGTACTAAATCTTGGCATAATAGCTTAGAAGAATTTTCTTGTCCTAGAACTATTACAGGAAAAAAAAAAAGGTTACTCTAAAGCCAATACTGAATAAGTTATCATAACGTGCTATCATTTAATGACAATGGGCTTTTTTGTCAAGCACTTACTTGACTCTTTTGTCTCTTCCACAGTGGGGGAAAATTTTAGCAACTGGAGATGACTGTTACTAATAGCAGAGCAGATCTCTTCAGAATAAATATTTTACTTTAAGTTACTTAAAGCTACTGATGCCTTTCCATTTTAAAAGTGAAACAAAAATACCATAATTAATTATAAAGTAGTTCCTCCCTCCCTGTCCCCCTACTTCCAAATCATAAAAAACTAAGAAAATATTTAACAGATTTACTGTTGAAGATATATCACTGTCATTCTCCTACCCTCTTAATCCAGTTTCATACTTTTGTCTGCCTTTGCATTAAGATTTTGGCTTTGATCATTTTTGTAAGGCTCCAGTCAGAAAAAAAGCAGCAGCTGTGAATGGAGTAGGATATCAATATCTAAATAAATAGGAGAATCTTGGTAGACTAAACTCAAAGAGAAGATGATCCTTATTTTCATAAACAGCAGTTCAAACAGAAACGCGTTTTTATATAGATGATCTTTACTGTGCAAACTTCCTTTTACTGTGTTGTCTCTATATATTTACTGTTTCTAACAGTATTCTCACACTGTAAGCCCTTTGGGACTGTCCACCTGCTCTATCACATATTATTGCTACTACTGGTACTACTAGTTATACTAGTTATTTTTTTCATTGTCATCCCAAGAAAACAATAAATCACATGAAGGAACAGTTCCGGCAGTCCAGATAACAAGACTCAGGATCCATGAACCTCGGATAAGATTTCCTTCTTTAAGTAACAGCATGGCACAGTCATCTGTCTTGGGACAGGAAAATACAGAAAAGGCTTAAGTGCACAATGAAGTTACTGTAGCATAATGAAATACTGAATAACAGCTGAGCTGTAATGATTCTCTGCAGCAAACACAAGATAATATATGTGTTAAACTCCAACGAAGGAAGTATGATTCATGGTATGATTTTGTTTACTAGGCTGAGCGTACTGGATTTTGAGCTGGTTGGCATATATGCTTGCTATACAAATCTGAGCATGTGAAAGGAGCATATTTTTTAGTAAATTTCTAGCTGACAGTTTGTTGTACCATTTGTGTGTTTACATGTGTGACTTGTGTGTGACATAAAGTTAGACTTGTACATACAGATACACACATATGTGTTCAAGTAACACTAAAGTGGTCAAATGGATTCCTTTGAGATGTGAACCTATTACATGCTGTATATTTGCAGAAAGACCATATAAAACCTAAAAAATTACAAACTGTGTCAGAAAAGTTGTGAGAGCTCTAAATCCAAGCTGTACAAGCAACTCCAGAGTAAGACAATTCTTCCCAAAGCTTTGAGTGAGCACCTGCTTCCCAAAGGAAAAGATTATAGAATCACAGAATCATAATGGTTGGAAAAGACCTTAGGATCATCAAATCCAACCACTAATACTACCAAACCCATCGTTAAACCATGTCCTTCAGCACCAATTCCACATAGCTTTGAAATATCTTCAGGGATGGTGACTCAAACAGCCTCTCTGAGCAGCCTGTGCCAGTGTTTAAAAACCCTCTTGGAGAAGAAGTTTTTCCTAATATCCAATCTAAACCTCCCCTGACACAACTTGAACCAATTTCCTCTTGTTCTGTCATTCGTTACTGGAGAGAAGAGATTGAGTCCCACCTTGCTACAGCGTCCTTTCAGGTAGTTCTAGAGAGTGATCAGATCTCTCAACCTCCTCTAGGCTAAACATTCCCAGCTCCCTCAGCTGCTCCTCCTAAGACTTGTTCGCAAGACCCTTTACCAGCTTCATTGGCCATCTCTGGACACACTTCCGCACCTCAGTGTCCTTAAAACTCAACACAGTATTTGAGATGAGATCTCACCAGTGCTGAGTACAGGGGACAATCACTTCCTTGGTCCTGCAGGTCACACTGTTTCTGATACGGGCCAGGATGCCATTGGCCTTCTTGGCCACCTGGGCACACTGCTGGCTTATGTTCAGCTGGCTGGTGATTCACACCTCCAGGTCCTCTACAAGCCTGAGAGCTCATATAATTCTTCTGTCTTTTCTGTGGCAGTTTTATAGTAGGGAAAAGACACAGAACTGTTTCAGAAACCTCTCTTCCTATGGCAGGATGTGTCCATCCTCATGCTGCACATCAAACCAAGATCTGGGCAAACACCCATCCCCTTTTCACTCAATGGGAAACATAGCCATGTGCTCCAGAGTGTCCAAAACTCATTGCAGCTTGTGGGGTTTCATGTAAATGAAGTGTTTTTTCTAGAGAGCATAGGGATATAATTGCTATGAGACTTACTATCAAGTTTTCTCAAGACTGGATATTAATCTATTAATAAGGACTATTTGTTTTTTATGATTTAGCTTTATTTTCCAAGAATCAGTGACTAAAAATCTAAAGGATAGTGTTTAAGAAGGTATTCTGTGTGCAACATTTTAGAGCCCATCCACTGTTAAGAGTTTTGTGCAGCATTTTTCTGGAAATTAAAATATTCCTGTGTAGTTCAGCAACTTGTTTTAAGTCATCAATAAACATGATTACCTCTAATATGTCAGCCTCCCTGCTTTGCATTTTCATCCCTGGTGTATTTTTTTCTGGATACACTGAACATGAGTTACAGAGGCCTTCTAGTTTTTAATTTCAATGCTTTAAGCCCATTATGTCTTGCTTCTTTTATTTTGTCATTTGAAACAGCTGGGGCAAAGTGTGATCAAACTAATGGTACATGTCTTTCTATTTAGAGACGACTTTAGGAAACACAAGGTTCTCACTTTATGCACTTTATCTATGCATACTTTTTGCACTTCAGTATATTTACTTCTGTGAATTTTTTTTGTTAGTTTATTATATTAGAGGACTATCAGCTGCATTTAGGTGTCCTGAAAATCTACAGTTTTTTTCTTTTCAAGTTAAAGGGAACTTTTACTTTGGTTTCTCTTTTTGTTTGGTTGGTTTTGAGCAGTGCTAGTACAGAATTAGATGCTGTTATATCAAACTAGAGGTAGGAAGTGTCAAAATCACGCTCCACACCAAGGAATTGCCTACATCAGACCAGTATAGATGTTTAAGCACAAACTCCCATCCGAATTCACATTTTCTGCAAATCTTAGGCACCTGCCTGAATGAAAATGCTGTCACTCAGAAGCTCAAAGCTGCATCTTTCTCCTTAAAATGTTTATGATCTATCTGGTTTAGTTTCCGCTGTACAAAAAATGAAGCCTATTATACTGATTATACAGAGCAAAAAATTGAATGACGATACCTTCTTTCTTTATAAACTGAAGCAACAGGGGATATTATACTGAAAAAAAATCATGTTTCCCAGAAAATGTTCTAAACATGAAGTGTATACTATTCAGCTGGGCATATTCTGTCTGATCTATCCCTTTAAAATACACAAAAATATTCATAGGCACAATGATAATATATTATAATTATATTAAAGGTCTGTTAAATATTATTTTTTTAAGAAATAAACACAACTGTAATCGAGATGTTCACCAAAAAAATTGGGATGCTTGTCATGTTGAGAGGTAAAGAAAATATTGTTTTCTACTGATTTTGCTTGACTTGTGGTAGCTCATTAGCCTTCATATTATAAAAACTCTACATTAAGGGACTACCTGTAATTCTAGCTTTCTGCTCTGAAGTTAACATGTTTGCCCAGGTGTACCTGATAGTAAAATGTTGTCCAGTAACTCTATTTCTGAATATGCAGTGCATACAGTTGCGTCTAATTTTTTAGTGCATAATGATATCACAATTTTACTATTACATGTCTATGTTGCACTCATAGCATGATACAACAATAAAAATAAACTATGTATTATCTTTGAAATGAGAACAAGTCTCGTATTTGTGAAAAGAGACAAATGGAAAATCTATTTTTAGGTAAATGTCACTCAACCTGTAACTGAGTTGCTGAGCTTTCACTTGTGTTGGACAGTTTCATTATTCATTAAATTGAATTTTAAAAGAAGCTTTTACTGTGTTAATGCTTTTGATGAGATAATGAAGGATTAGTATAAAACATAACATGTATGTTCCAGGGTATTCATTGTCACTGTAAAAATTTCTTTCACTTATTAGTTTAGATAAATTCAGTGTTTTCTGGTTCATGATTAATCGTATACTCTGATATTCAGCATGTAGTATTCCACCTTATTTCCTGGAATTACCAGTTTATACTAGAGTTTTTATTTATTGGAACATAAATACAGAAAGGATGAGTAAAGTGGGTACAAATCTGGCTTACAATGCAAAGTGCACTTACCATTTTTCTACCATTGCCAAGAAAAACCTATGCAATAAAATTAAGACAGTGAATGAAGCAGTCAATATGACTGAGACTAAAACCTGTTTTTCAGATTGCTACTGTTGTCTGCAAAGAAGAAACCATATATGATTTCAAAGGTTCTTCAGACTTCCCCTGTATTTCTATGGGAAAATATTTATTACAGAGTTGTTTCAAGATTTGCTGCTATACCTGATAACAGCAGAACTACAAATGCCAGAACCATAATCATGGAATCATAGAATGGTAGGATTGGAAGGGACCTTTAGAGATCATCTAGTCAACCTCCCTGCAGAACCACCTAGATCGGGTCGCATAGGAACATGTCCAGGCAGGGCTTGAAGACCTCCAAGGAAGGAGACTCCACAACCCCTCTGGGCAGCCTGTGCCACTGCTCCCTCACCCTCACAGTGAAATAGTTTTTTCTTATGTTTAAGTGGAACTTTTTGTGTTCCAGCTTCATCCCATTACCCCTTGTCCTGTTACTATCTACCATAGAAAAAAGGAATGTCCCAACCTCCTGCCACCCACCCTTTAGGTAATTATAAATGTTAATAAGATCTCCCCTCAGTCTCCTCCAGACTAAACAGCCCCAATTCCCGCAGCCTTTCCTCATATGAAAGATGTTCCAGTCGTCTGATCATCTTGGTGTCCCTGTTCTGGACTCTCTCCAGAAGTTCTCTGTCCCTCTTGAGCTGAGGAGCCCAGAACTGGACACGGGACTCCAGATGAGGCCTCACCAGGGCAAAGTAGAGCCTACTATGTTAATGGGAAAATTATAAAAAGTTTCAATTATCAGGCCATATTGCTCATAGCCTATTTGAGAGCATAAGCATGATTATATAACTAGAAAATAACAAGGCAAGACTTTTTGAGAGGGGAAAAAACCCCAACCTTATGTAGAGCTAAATACAAAGTGTTCTAGAGAAGTCTTGGGAAAAGTTTTCTTACATCATAATACTTGCTTACTTGATCACTTTGTTATCTCAAAATAGTAATACTTTTTTAAGAGTATCAATAATATGAGTCAGATACTGTTTGCATATAGCAAAAATCTTTTTGCTTTTCATGATATAGCAGTGGCATACAGATCTTACAAAAGTACCTTGATCTGCAGATGTCTGTCCTTTATACAGTCTCACAACACTCATATATAGCAGGTTAACCATACAGCTGATTTTAGGTGACTGAATTGTAAAAAAATGGAATCACAAATTTATAGTAATTCAAAATTTAAAGCAGCAGGATTTGAACAGTTTTATTAAGAGTTTTCCTCACTGTCAGGATGCTAAGATTACCAATTTTTAACACACTTACACATATTTTCCAGTGGATAGAAATAACCTAGATAGTGAATAGTCTGCTTTGGAAAGAATGAGCCAACACAGCTGATACTGATGCTTTGTTTGGCAATTGTTGCTGAGATACAAATTGTTTCAACAAACACAGAAGATAACAGCAAGATTAGGGGGCTGAAAGAAGATCAGTAGTACACAAAAATAACTTAAAAAAAAAGTAGTGGTCTTGAGTTGTTGGTAGAAACTCAGGAGGCTCTCTTTTGTGTTTTTGCTATATGCTATTGCTTGTGTATGTATTAGAACCTGAACCTATATTAGAATCATAACTGAGCTAGGGCTGGAATTCACTTATGTAAAGACAAGCTTGAAGTCTTCTCTAGGATGCCAAAAAACATTCAGGTTTTCCACATGAAAGGAAGTGGAACACCTGAGAACCTGGTGGGTATCCTAATTTTACTCTCTAAAATCCACCTATAATCAAGAAAGGTTTGGCTTAGTTGCTAGGACATAGTTGTTTATCTTAGATACCTTCAAGCATCCTGCCCAGATCTGCATCTCCAGATAGACATAGAGTCACTTGCATGTGCAAGAGTCTCCTGCCTTGTTATACTCACCAACCCTATAAGACATGTCTCAAATTATAGCATCTCAGGTGGTATCTGGGAGGAGGATCACTGAAGTCCCAGAAACCAGCAAGATTCAGCTGACCAAAGACAGGTCTGTTTCCCACAGAGTGCACTCAGCATTTCTTCAGAGCCTGTTGGCTAGATCTCTGTTGACTAGCACAGGTACTGAACTGGTCTGCTCACATGGTAGGACAGAGCGAAAATGGAAAAGGAGTAAGCAAATCAGAGATGTGGTTGTAAAACCAAACCTGGTACATTGAGATCAGGGTTTGTTTGTGAGGCTGATATTGTGCAGTCTAGTTTTCTGCTTCATTTTCTTTTTCTTGGCTGCATTACCTCCCATTCCAGAATTGTTTTCATTTATTATTACCATCCTTAACTACCTAATTGTGCTACTAATGAATAAAAATAATCCAGGCATCAGGCTTTTACAGACCCACTTCAGTGTACAAATAATGGTTTGTTATGTAAGCACTGATTATGGGAGAAGGTAACTCACATTACGGAAAATATGTGCTGAAATGTTGGTGATGGGGAAAACACTGCATTCTACAGTCTGCATTTTGAATGATATAAATGTATTGTCATTTTTGTTCCATGGGATTTTCACGATAAGTAGGTGGGAGACAATCTGAGCCCAGTTTTTAGGCACGTGTACTTAGATTTGGAGCTTGTATTTCAATTGTTTAAGTGCTTGTATCAGTACTGTTGCACATGAAATACGTAGTTGGCTACCAAATTGCCTATTCAAGTGCACATGTATGGAGTTTGAGCACTCAACATTAAGCATTTGCATTTCAAAATTGGATCCCTTGTGCGTGAAAGCCTTGAAAATGCTACTCTATGGTCAGCCTAGTGCAGCATCAATTGAAATGCAGTTTGAATGCAATGTAGGGCTTCCAATTGCTGCTTCAGAAAGTGTTATGCTGAATCTGGAACACTTTGCATAATTTAATTAATTATGCCACTAAAAACTGATTTTCTCTCAATTTAAAGCAAACAGCTTTTATGAGGGTGAACTGCAGCACCCAGGGATATCAGGTGTCCAAGCTTTTAATCCTATTACAAAGACTTGACAACCACTGATGGAAACTGGAAAAACATAAGCCTCCAGCAGGGCAACAAGTGAAGAGGAAGAAGGCAACAGATTTTTAATACTCTTTGAAAGCACTGTACGCATTAAATCAAAATCAAATGTAGAAAGTGACAGAACTGGTAGCTTGCACTTTGTTGTGCAGACAGTGAATAGTGTCTAAGGAATAACACTTATTTCGCTTTGACATTAATGAAAATAACTGTTTCCTCTAAGAGGAAAATTGTTCCCCTTAACTAACGTAAGAAAAACACAGCAAATGGCCAAGACTATTTGTATCTGTGTCTGGCCACTTAAAGTGTTCAAGAGTGCAACAGTAGTTTGAAAGTGATTTCTAATGTTATGGATTGGATTCTGTCTATGAATCATTTTCCGTGTAAACAAATCTTGTCAGACAGTGCCAGGCCACAAGTATTAAAGAATCTGTCACTGACTAAATACTAGCCGTAATATTTTGCTTTCCGATGCTTGTCTTCCCTCTTCCAAATTATTATTGGGTTTGATATTGTTGTAAAACAATAGGCACTGTAATTTTTAGGTAGAAGGGGATACTGATTTAAAAAACCCTCTAATTTCTGAGACACATAAGCAATGTCATAATTGGCAATCTATGACTGACGGTGCAAAATTCTGTAACCAAGTTAGGAAAGGTCAAAGTAGAATTGACTCCATCTCCATCTTGAAAATTAGCATGTAACATGAAATTAACTGTGCTGTATATGAGCTTGCTGATAGAGAAAACATCTTATTACTGAGAATTCACCAGCCCTATAAAATGCAAACATCTTCGTTGCTTATAAGAAATATTCATTCAATTACTAATATATATTTAGGAACATGGATTCATAGATTCATATATATGTATATGACACAGCATACATCTGCCTCAAACAGGGAATAGGGTCTTTGCACAGGAATTAGCAGGGCTCTGTGAAAGGGCTTTAAATTGTATTTGAAGGGGATAAAACCAAACTCACTAGAAATGAGCCTGGGAGTGGCACACCAATGTTTGAGGGATGCATGTTTAGAGTGGCCTTTGATCTGCCATATAAGTGGAGGTAGGGGGTGGAGATCCATGCGTCAGCAAATACACAAGGGTGATTGATGTCTTGGAAACCTTGGAAGAGCCTGAGAATGGTCACATAGGAATCAAAGCCTATCCCCCCCAAAAAATATGGTGGGATTAACAGCCCAGTTGAAGTGCATCTACAGCAGTTCACACAGCATGGGCAACAAGGAGGAGAAGATGGAAGCTAGTATTCACTTGGAAAACTATGATATAGTTGTCATCATGATGGGATGTCTCACTCAACTGGAGTGCTACAATGAATGTCCATAAACTCTTCAGAAGGAATAGGCAATGAACGAGATGTGATGGGGTAGCCCTGTATATTAGGGGGTATCTTGATGGTCTATGGCTAAGAGTCAGAGGGAAGGCCAACAAGGCAGATGTCATGGTGCAAGTCTGTCATAGAGCAGCCAACTAGGATGAAGAGGCAAATGAAATATTATATAAGCTCCTGTGAGAGTTCTCACAATTGCTGTCATTTGTTCTCGTGGGGGACTTCAACTTACTAGATGTCTTCTGGAAATAAAATAGATTACAGCAGAAACAGTCTAGGAGGTTCCTGGAATGTGTAGTAGATAACTTTCTGACATGGTGAGGGAGACAATTAAGGAAAGTGCCCCCATGTGCAAAAAGATGAGCCAACGGTGAAGAAGACCAGCGTAACTGAACAGAGAGCTTTTGCTGGAACTTAGAAAAAATAAGGAGAGTTTATGACCTTTGGAAAAAGGGTCACAATACTCAAGATGTTGTGAGGTTATGCAGGGAGAAAATTAGAAGGGCCAAAGCCCACCTAGAACTTAATCTGACTGCAGCCATAAAAGACAATAACCGGCTAAATGGGGACGTCTTAGGTGACTGGAGGTTAGCAAATGTGATGCCCATCTACAAGTTAGTCACTACAGGTTAAGTCACTATCCCTGAAGGTGTTTAAAAGAGGTGTTACGTGACACTTAGGAACATGGTTTAGTTGTTGACTTGGCTGTATTACATATAAATGTGATATTAATTTCAATATAAAATATAAATTACATATTAATGCCAATCATAAGGTTGGACTTGGTGATCTTAAAGGTCTTTTCCAACCTAAACAATTTTATGGGTGTATTCTGTGTTTCTGTATAGATGTCATCATGTTTTGATGGGGAAGTACAAAACATTAAGTGTGAAGGATTTATGAAGTGGTAAGTTTGTTATGAATAGTATAAAATTAAGTGTAACTTAGAGAATTTTGCTCCAAGTGGGAAATACATTTTACAAACATATCTTTTTCTATAGCTGTTTTTTTATAAAGAACACAAAATAAATGTCCAAAAAAGAGTTTTCAGTGGATGGTGCAGGCAGTATAAAAAACCCAAGACATTCCAGCTCAGATTCATCTTACTTAAGCTATCTAAGTCTAAGCCATTTTAAAAGCTTCTTCTGCAGTTACTGTACAGATGAAGACATAGCCGGAGGCCATTCATTCCATTTGTCTCTTGCAGTCTTTCCTTTTTCATTTTATTTGGGCATTACTTGATCACCAGACAGTGCTGACTTCGTCTGAATTGCAATGCAATCACACTTGTGCTAAACTAGCCCATCTATTGGGCCTCTGTTGCCTTCATCTTAGCCACAGCAGGACAGATAGTACCACATTCTGTACGAAACTAGAGCAAGATGGACAAGCAGTATGTGCTCCCCTGCAAGATCTGCCAGAGCAAAGTTGTTTCTTAAACTTTTGTTAACAGATGTAAAAATAAAGATCAGGCTTGTTTCTGCTTAGGATATGACATTCTGTGGTCAGACATTGTGGGTGGAAAGCTGCTGTGTAGAAATGGGCCTTGGGGTGTTGATTGACAGCCAGCTGAATATTATCAAGTAGTGTCCCCAGGTGACCAAGAAGGCCAATGGCATCCTGACTTATATCAGAAATAGTATGACCAGCAGGACCAGGGAAATTATTGTCCCCCTGTACCCAGCACTCATGAGACCACACCTCAAATACTGTGTCCAGTTTTGGATCTCTCACTACAAGAAAGACTGAGGTGCAGGAACATGTCCAGAGATGGGCAACAAAGCTGGTGAAGGGTCTGGAGAACAAGTCTGATGAGGAGTGTCTGAGGGAAATGGGGTTGTTTAGTCTGGAGAAGAGGAGGCTGAGCAGAGACATGATACCTGAAAGGAGATTTTAGCAAGGTGTATGTTGGCCTCTTCTCCAAAGTAAAAAGCAATTGGACAAGTGGAAATGTCTCTAAGTTGTACCAGGGGAGGTTTAGATTGGATATTAGGAAAAACTTCACTGAAATGGTTCTTAAACACTGGCACAGGGTGTCCAGGGAAATGGCTTGAGTCATAATCCCTGGAGACACTTAAAAGCTTTCTAGATAAAGTGTTTTGGCATATGGTTTAGTGATGCTCATAGCAGTGTGAGGTTAACAATTGAACTTGATGATCTTCAAGGCTTTTTCCAAGCTGCATGATTCTATGATTCTGCGATATTCAGTGTTTGGGGTTTTTTGTTGTTTTGGTGATTTTTTGATTTTTTTTTTAAATGAAGCCCTAAGTACCATAAAAACAGCTTTATTGTTTTATGGACACATGCTTTAAGATGGAATGAATAACCATGTGGAACTACCCATCTTTCCTTATCGACACCTACATTTTGTCTAAAAGTAAATAACTCATTTTTTTGTGTTTAACTCTTATTTCCAGAGTAATTTTTTTAATGAAAAAATTCTCACAATAAGTGAAATGTGTATAATGTGTATGTTACACTGCCAAAAGGAGAAAATTAGAAGAATATTAGAAGGAAAAAAAAAAATCCAGATAAGGTTTAGCTCCTTCAGTTACATATGTATTTGAAAGTAGTTTCATCGTTTTTGAGAGTATCTGATTTTTCACTCTTTAGAGGTGATGAGATTCCAATCATGTATTAACCAGCTCAACTATGTACACTGCATAAAGGTTGTGACAATTTCTTGTAAAATAATAAAAGTATCTCACATAATTGATTCTTTTCATTGTTTCATAAAATTGCTTTGTTTGATTGCGGGAGAGTTTGGACTGAATTTTCATTACCTACTTCTGAACAATTTACACTGGGATTGAGACAGTATTGAGCTAATGAGTTAGAATTTATATTAAGCCTTAACTATCTTCATGAAGTAACTAGGGAAAGAAATCATGGCAATAATGGAGTATTTTTCATTATAAACTATGTTGTACAGCTTTTACAATCAGGTTTTTAATAGATCTAGAGAAATTAAATTGGAATTCTACCAACTTTTGTCGTCCCATGAAAATGATGTTAAAGATGTCAAGACTCATGTGCTTATCTCATTTCTACTGAAGTAAAGAGGAAGTGATATCAGTCCTGTTGTTTTTCAGGCCATGTTGTTCATTAGATGTATATATAGGAAAACCTTCAGAAATATGCACTTAACTGTAATCCCTAATGCTAAATAGAAATTGAATATAGATTAAATAGATCTTGACTAATGTGATCCTAAATTCCTTATCACAAGAAATTCCCGTGAAAATAGCCAAAACTTTCAACATCAGGAGGGTGAAATTGTGCCTATGTGAAAAAGGAAGCAATCATGTATTGCTGATGCGTATATTAATACTGCTGAGAATGCATGCATATATACATATTTATTAATATATTCAAAGATTGTTTATTGATTGTATATGGTAAATAAACTCATACAATGACTGTATAGATTACTTTGTATACATAAACATACATACACTTCATCTCAGTGCTATACCTAAATATGCACCATTAATAATATGTGTTGTCAGATTGGAAGATGTAAAACTTTTCACTGTATATAACTGTTCTAATTAATCACGTTATTTGAATATTTAGTATTTTTCTTTAACTGTATCCTTCTGTTTAATTTCATGAGTAGTTTTTGTGAGGAGCTTTCAAAAAGTGGAAAAGGATATTTCTCAATATGAATCATTGCTCGTCTCAGCACTTCTTTGTCTACATTCTTCCTTGTTTTTAGTCCATTCCACTACCAGAAGACTGCAGGAACTGAAAAATAATCCCTTACATTTAAATTAATATGAAATAAAAATTGAATAGACAAAGTAAAATTGTCAGTCAAGCACATATACATGCATATTGCTGCCCTCAATAAATAAAATTTTTAGTTACTTCCATCTTCACATATTTAAGGACTAGTATGATTGTAGTGTAAATTTTAATTGACATAACAGGTAACATGCTCTTTTTTAGACTTTCTGCTGGCAAAGATACTTACTTGCATGTAAATCAAATGCTGTTCATAGTTTTACCTGATAAGAATGTCATAAGTATATGTAAAATATACATCAACCACAAACTTCATGTGAATGAACACAAGTATACTTTTAGATTTTTCTTTTAACTTTGAACTTTAAAGAAGTTATTCTTATATATCCTTTTCAGATGGTTTTAAAAAATCCCCACAAAGTCCTTCCCCCAAACCACATCTTTTAAAAAAAAAATTTAAAAAATGGCCACCTACAAATAAGGTTAGATTGCTGGCCTTGCTTGACATTGAAAATTTGGAATCTTCCTTCATCCCAGTAATATATATTCATTCCCCACAGGCAGCAGTGATGGTTCTTGGCATAAAGAAAAACTTCAATCTCCCCCCACCCAAGGATCTCAGGCCCCCAACTTGCCTGGACAGCATAATGTTCCAGTTAGCCATCCTCTCAAACCTCTTCAACAGAATCACCTTCTGCCAAATGGTACGGGTTGACATCTTTCAGCACTAACATCAGCAGTTTTCCAATTCCTGTCTTTATTTTGTGTTTATATAAATAGGCTATGAAACATCAAAAATATGAAAAATATTGAAATACTTCCTTTAAAGGATTAAGCAGGGGAAGCGGAGACAAATAAAGAACAAATACATATGCAATAAACTGATACTTAAAACAACTGCTAACCTGTGCATCAGTGACATAATAATGTATTGCTAAAGGTACCTTACAGCAGATATTAAAAAAGACAACAGCCATTGCTTCGTGATGTTATCATACATTATCCTGATATGAACAAACTCAGAGTTCTAATAGCCTCTCCCTGTGGCTAGAAATCCTCTATGGTTGCAAGAGATTTACCCATGCGTATCCTGGAAGAGAACTGACACATAGCTGGTCTGTCCTGCTGTGTGAACCATCTCGTCACCCATCATTTGAATATTGTCCACCAGAAGAAAAAAAAAAAACAAAACAAAACGTTTCATAAATATCCATAAACCTGTTTCCCTTGTTTTTTCCCCCACCAGGATTGGAACTTCCTTTTATGATGATGCCTCACCCATTAATTCCCGTGAGCCTACCTCCAGCGTCTGTCACGATGGCAATGAGCCAGATGAATCACCTTAGTACCATCGCCAACATGGCAGCAGCAGCACAAGTGCAGAGTCCTCCATCCAGAGTTGAGACATCTGTTATTAAGGTAACTATACATTAAAAAAAGGCCAAATACAGAATCTAGCAGTCTGACAATTGTCATAAATATTGTAAAGATGAGTAGGTGTCAAATGTTATAAGGTAAATCAAGCCAATGTATACAAAAAAACCCAACTGTTGTAGTTCTGGGAAAACAGTAGGCTACTGATGGCCAATGGTATCTTCTCAGTTGTCCTCCCCCTCTCTAAGAGTTAAAACAGTGCCCAAGTTAAAGCATTTACATATAGAGTACATAGCTTTCTTATTTCTCATATTTCATAGTCTGTAATCTAATGGCAACAGTCTCCGAGTTATCGAGGAAGAAATTACCCCATTATTAAATTGGAAGAGACTATTCTTCCAACATTTAAATCTAAGCATTTGAAACAAAATGCTACAAATCATCTGAAGATGGTTGAAATGTTTGATACTTTACCTCTGCAGAACCTAAATTGCCAAATCCCATAGCAGAATAGAATGAAGGTGGAGAGAAAAGACACAGTAATCTGCAGGCCACAAGTACAGTGTTGTAGAGATGTCTCAAAAATATCTGGTATCTGAAATTGTCTGCCCATTTTAAGTTTTGTTTGCTGCCTGAGGTTATAGAAGTATTTAGAAGAGACATAGAGAGACAAGGAGTCTTTTCTCCTGACCTTTTTTTATTTCAAGTGCATTTTGCAGATTTACAGTGTGTACACACAAATGCACTAATTTCTACATCACTACTAGATATTTACAATCTGATTTGACATTTATTCTGATATTGTCATAGTTTTGATCCAACTGGGATCAAAGAACCATGAGCAACTGCTCACTCGCTCACCTTTGATGACATGAGGAGTTAAGGCTTTGATTTGAGAAGAATTTTTTCTTTAGGTGCTATGTCAGCAAGGCAAGATTCCACCCTAATGGCCATCTTGCCTGTATCTTAGGAATATAAACACTGCACTGCTAACGAACTGTTCAATTACATGTTGTTTTCATCACCTTTGTTTTTTTTTTTTTGTTTTCTCTTACTCATTATTTAGTAAGAGTTACATGATAATAAAGTTCTCTGGTGTGTACATGATGCTCTATTTAATTCTAAATGTATTTTCTTAATTGGAATAGTGACCACCAGTATTACTGAGCTATCTAAAAAAAATAAAGTTTGGGACAGAGCACATGCTAAATGACACATGGCAAGTATGAATTACTATGGTAACAAAACTTTCACTCTTTTTCCTAGAGTTTTCCCTTCTTTTCTTTGCTATGAGCTATTTGATATGATATATAAAAGTACAAAATTTGACCTTCACAGGCATTGGTAACCTTCTGTTTCTAAGCTTTGACAAGCTGATTTATAGCTTGTAAAGTTGATTTACAAGCTAGTTTTAGCTATTAAAGTTGCGTAAGTTACTGTGGCCTACATTTGAATGTCTATGGCAGCATACCCCAATGTGACCCCTGATCTGTATGTCCTTTTACCAAAACCAGGTACACTTAAGATTTGACATAGCTCCTAGGCTGTGTAAAAAACTTTCCTTTTGTGGAGAGCAGGTCCTGGTGCGTTCACAGATCTCACTCCATTATGGGAACGCTGCTGGACCTAGGAAGCACTTGACTGAGAAATACTTCTGGCTCTTCTGATCTAAATCTGTCTAGTGTTTTTAAAAGTATAGAACTTTGAAAGGGAGACTGTCATTATGTGACTATGTTTATTTTAACCATAGGCAGTGCCATACCAGAAAATGTTCCTTATCTCAGAGTTCCTTAACTTCTTAACTCCACAATTTCACTGTTGTAGCTCATCTAGCTGAAAAGATAGTTTTATTATAATCTGGGTGAAGATTTTCAAAGTAACTGGCAATTCTCCATTTGAAATATTTTAGCAGTCGTTTGTAACTGGAAAATCAGGGGCTTTTGTTCAAAGTCCTTCTTATTTAAGCATTTATTTTTACTTAAGTATTTGTTTGTATTAATAATCTACAGTATTTATCTCTGTCATTCTGAAAATTCAACTATGTTGTATTCACGCTAATGAAATCATCATAGCTGCCAACTTTTACCCAGCTCCTGGCATGCCATCTTGTTCAAGTTATTTAACAAACCAGGTTTCATGTTCCCATCTGGTTTGCACATAACTACGAATTAGAAAGATGTGGATTTACAATTAAAGTGTTTTTAAATGGCCAGATTAACTTAAGTTCTATTTAGAAAAGTGTTCTGACTCAAGGGTAAAATGCACATTTTTAAAAGTTTTCATGGTTAAGAGTTTTGGGACATTTAGGTACAACCTGATGGAGACACTACCTAAGTGCTGCCCTGACTTCTTTAGTCAAGGCCTGTGACATGTTGCTCACAATACATTTGTACTACAGGTAAATACATAAAAACAAGTGTTAATCTGCCATCCAAAACTCACTTCCAAATATAAGATATTGCCACATAGTTATTTCAATAATACTGTAAGGGCAAATGAACTTACTCTTGCAGGACTTTCTACACTTTCCTTCAGCCTGTTTGTGGTCCAACATATGTTTAGATTTATATCTTCTGTTTTTATCTATGGCAGATGAATATGGTCATATGGATAGAGGTAGCACAGCCAAATAATTATGCTCTTTTTTTTTTTTTTAATACTGGACAGGATTGAAACATAAACCACAGCAACATAAAAGCATAAGCTCATTGTTAAGGGTTTTTTCTTCCCATGAGCATTGACATGCTGTCACTGGCAATTTACGTGTTGTTCACTACATGTAGTCAGAGAGTGTGATTTTAGTGTACATTGAATTATATGCACTGAGTAATTGAGCAGGGAACACTCTAATCAGCATGCTTTTTGAACCTTGCACTGGCAATGTAAAGTTTATCAATAATAATTTATACTCTAATCAAAATAAATAACTCAGAGAATACATGTAAGTGAAAAGTTCCAGCCTCCTTTTTCTTTATTTTTACGGAATGGATAAAAACTACAGTTGTTTTCTTTTAGAAAACTTTGTTATTAGAATAATGTCCTCTTTTTTTACTGCTACCTTTTTAGGCTTTTTGATTTTCTTTTCATTATCTTCTGGGTCACTTTTTTAATCCCAGTTTACTTGAATATTTCTTCTTAGTGGCAATGTTTGCACAAGTTTCTTTCATATATTTGAATCATTCATCTTGGGTTCATAGTTGTAACTGGAAATGACAAGGTAGATTTGAAATTAGAGTACAAGATGTTTATAAGTTTACAGTCTACTTGAAAGTTTGAAGACTTGTAAGGAATTTCTGTTTTGAAATGTAACCATATAAAATTAAGTACAAAGAACAAAATTAAGTCATTAGAAAGTCTGAGTCTTCAGATTATAAGCAATCTGGTTCATTGGATGGAAGAACTGCCTTTGTGAACACTGCCACAGTAGATGACTTGGTGACCTTTCCTTCCAATTCACAGAGTTCACAGTGCTGCTGTCTTTAAACTCGCAAAGCTTCAAATGCCTTTCTATTACTGGGCAATATTTCATTTTTTCATGATAAGAAGTGGGAATAAAGCTAACCTAACATTTTATCCTACTGTGTTCAGGAGATGAGACAAAGACAAAATTATAAGAAAAGCCTTACAAAGCAACACCTTAGATTTGGCAGTGAACTTTCAGCTCTAAAATCTTTAGAATTGTATTTCAGAAGAGTGTTGTGCCCGTTCAAACATGAGACAAACATTAGATATATTTTAGTAATGGAATGTTTAGATATATGAATTAAATGAATAAGAGGAGAGCAACAACAAGCAGGGACAGCAGATTGTGACAGCAATGAATTGCAGTGAGTGTGACAGCTGTGACCAGGGGATGCTTTAGACATGAGGTGGCTTTCATCACTTGCCCATGGTTTCAAAGGCTCAGCT
This sequence comes from Colius striatus, assembly GCF_028858725.1. Lineage (NCBI taxonomy): Eukaryota > Metazoa > Chordata > Aves > Coliiformes > Coliidae > Colius > Colius striatus. Next base: position 40,759,889 of record NC_084759.1, on the reverse strand, counting down.
TGTTAACAGTTTCGCTACATCATTTTTTTTCACTCAGCAGAAAGGTATACAAAAATACAAAGGACATACCCATATTAATAGAAACAGAAAATCCACAATATAAAAGTTAAAACAGAGAAGCATGCCAGAAGCAAAAGTTGCACTTTATTCATACAGTGTCACTAATACTTACAGAAAGAATTGAAGAATAAAGCAGAAGAAATTAATACCTCCAGCTGAAAAAGTGACCAGTGACACAGAAGTTTTCCACTGCATATTAAGTACGAGACTAAAATTTATTAATTCTCTAAATATAACCCAGCACTGATTATGTTATACTTTTTTATAATTTGTTTAGATAGATAGATAGGTAGATCTTCCTGTTATCCAGTAGCAGAAATTTACTATTAATTTATTTAACCAAGGTAGCTTCTGACAGATTTTTTAAAAAAACAACCTCAGTTTATAGGCCTGTTCTGAAATGAAATTTTAATTTAATGTTCATTCATGTCTTCATTATTCTTTGACAATTTGTGTGTATTCCTGCTGATAAAATTTAATGTTCCTACATTTTTTGCCAAAAAGTCCAAAAAATAGCCAAAGAGAAGAAATATGACACTGCCATACAGAAATGATAGAACAGAGTACATTTAAAGGTCCCTTGTCAGAATGTTGGTGAGCAAGTTCAGAGAGTGGAAATGCAAGGAAACGAACTCTAAGAGGAAACTGAGGAGGTTCATGATGGAGGTGGGCAGAAAAGGAACTGTAAAACCTCTATAAGTAAGAAGACTGTAAGTCTTCTGTAACTGATACGAGAGCATCCTTGAGTTTAGTGCAGACTTCTAATATCAAAATATACTGACAGTTGTAAGATATCTCAGTGTCAAAGAGTTTTTACTAATGATTTATTTTTCAGTTATATAAACGATGATTTTTGTATAGGATTAGATAAAGAATTGGCCAGTACACTGTCCTATAGAGACAGAGGGCAAAAGTACCTTGAAAGTACGAATTTTCCTGTACTATAAACTTCAGAACAGTGCCAGAATTCTCAATGTATCAGATGTCTTCATGTGCATTGAGTAAAATTACATCCAAAACCTACATGAAAGGACCATCACTGAAGTCAAAAGGTATAAGATTAACATTAGGAAATAGAATACCTCTACAACCCTAATGTAATGTGCAATCTTAATTTCATCATCAGATATTGTTGTTTTTCTGTGGGACCCTTACCTCATTCAGTGAATGATTAGTTACTCCATATTTGAATTTTTGTCTGGACCAGTCTTATTTAACTTACATTATCTGTCTCCTGTGCTGAATGCAGAAATTTTTTACAGATATCTCTGTGCCTTATAGGAAAAGTATTATGCAAACAGTGGAAATTACATATTTGCCCCATTCCTATGAAGTAGCATATGCTGTAGTCATTTTACAGAAGCAGCATGAGAATGAAATCAGTTATATCCCAAATTTGAAGTATATTAGAAACCAAATTAATGTTTTATGTACGTAACAGGGAAAATCTCAAGGTTATTTTTTTGTGTGTTCATGATAATATAATGATGCACACTTCTGTTTCTTCCTTGAACATAAGGAGGTCTTAGGTCTAAGTGTAGCTGAACTCTTTAATTATGGCTTAATCATCTTTATGGTAGAGGTCACTGTGTCCCACCTCATTAATTAGTTCTATCTATATGATTAAAATTATTTATTTTAAATGTTAATACCATTTTTAAATAATGAGCTTAGAGGATGGTAATTGTATCTCTGATAGGTTGTAACTCAGAATCATATCTTTTTAAAAGATGTTGTGGGATCCTAATATTTGTTTTTACATGTGTGTTCCTGAAGTGCAAATCACTAATAGCAGCCATGTGAATTAATTTATTCCACATGAAATAGATATCTACAGATAACACATGACACAGAGAAGATAGTACTAAGTTTTCTGTTTGGTATTTGCATATTCATGTGTGTAACAGGGAACTATGTATGTGGTGTAAGATTAATTTGATGCAAAGTGTCCATGAGACCAGGTACAAGGGATGGAATTCCCTTTGTTGTCTTCTGGGACATAATTCATTAGACCTAGTTTAGAGAGCAACTTAAGAGTGTATAGGGTTGTACTTTGGAAGCGTAGATGTATGGCTAAAAAATAAACCTAAGATGACTAGCTCAGATGTAGACATCTGTAGTATAGAAAACAGCATTTTGTCAGATGAATTCTTGGATGGATTGATTTTGAGAGGTGAATTCCTAGTGGTATACTTAAGCTTGAATAGTTGCTTTTCAAGTAAGACTAGATTTTCAGTAGCAGAGAGCAAGGAAAAGAAAAAAACTTGAAAAATCTGTCCAACTTGCCAGGAAGAAATCACTAATTAAATTTCAAGAGTTTTCCACATGTCTGTATGTTTGCTTGAGGGATAGGGGATATTGTATAGCTTAGAAGGATATTTTGATTGTTAAAGAAAATATTAATTTAGAAGAAAAAATGTAATGTATTTCAGTTAAAAAGATATATGAAAAAAAGCAGGTCCAAAATAGTTTTACAAGATATTTTTATTAGAATATGTAAAATACAGGATGTGTACTATGAGACTCACAGTGGCACTTGCAGGAGTGATCCTGCTTCATCATGATTCCAAGCTGTCAAAAGCTTGGATGCCACTTGGATGTTTCACCAGTACAGCTAGGCTCTTTCTTGGTGTTGATGGGCATATATGTTTGTTTATTTAGGTTTTGATTGCTTATTTTTAACCTTTAATACCTAAATCCTGTGAAACTTACTGGTAAAGGATTATTTTGGAGTTTCTTGTTGGAACTTTCTGTCAGTGGACTGCTGGTGATATTCCCAATAATCCTGTAGTAAACAGGACAATAAAAAAATCAAGGAAATCCATAGTCTTTGTCTGTTGATCTCTTCCTATATTTTAATCTGTCAGTTATCAATATTCTTGCGATGGGAACAACAAAGTAAAATCAATGAAAAATTGCTGAGATAAAAGTAAAATGGAAATCAAATTGACTTAAATTGGTCTAAATGAGAAACAAATTCAAGATATTTACAGAGAAAAAAGTTTTATGTAAATATCATTATGATTTTTATAAGAAATAGATCCACTATTTAAAATAACAGTGCATTAACAACAACACAAAACGTTTGAACTCCAGAATTTTGATTGGAATTAGAAGAGCATCTGTAAGAAGAAGGTGAGAAAGATGACATGAATCAGTGGGAAGTTAGCAAGATCTTTAGCAAGCTAATGATGGTATACAAATAAGGAAATAGAAATCAAAATTTATAGCATTCAGTCAGTTTGAAAACACACATTTTATAATAGTGATGAAGAAAGATAGGAAATATCATTAGTCCATCATCTTATAATCCTTAGGACTTCATGTTAATTTGGATTCTTCATGGCATTTTAGACTAAAGCTAAAGAAAAAATGAAACTGTAAACACAAAATATCCTTTTTGCAGGGAATTAAAAAGATAGCCAAGTAACTAATTTCTTTCACTCATTCAACTAATACAATGTCAAATAAGTTTGACATTTTAAAAGAAAGCCATTCCTGAAATACTTCTCACACAGATTCAGAATAGTTCTGTGGGGAACTGAAGAATCAGAAGTGTTTGTTTTGGTCATTGTGAAAAAGATTGTCATAATTTTACCACAAAAAGACTCCTGGGAAGCCAGGTGTCTTCCCAGAAAGGTTGGAATGTTGTAAACTGATCCTGATAAAAAGCTTTTTATTTTTTTTTTTAATTACTGGTGTGTGAAACAGTCACTGTCATATATCCTTTTCCCAGTATGAAGTTACCTAAACTGACAAATAGTATGACGGTAAAGTAAGTTATTTTATCCTCCATACTTCAGTGACTTAAAGCATAAACATCTTTAAAGAAGTTTGTTCAACACTGAAGAGCATAAAGAGAGCTGAATAGTTTTAAAAGTGATATACCTCTATATCTGTACTTAGATGCAGGTCTGTAGCTCAGTCAATGACTAAAATGAAAGGGTGACTAAGCCAAATTGAGTCTTACAGAGAAGCAAACTAGAATAAAGGAAAGCTGAGACAGAAAATACATGTAGGAGAGAAATATGCAGGAGGTGAAGGCTGTGCATGCAAAACTACTTGGTTATTGGAAGTAGAGTTATTCAAACTTGGTGAGAAAGATTCTGGAATTTTGTCACTAAGAAACAGGAATGGTAAAGAATGAAGAAGGTTCTGGAAAGACTGAGGTGGTGAGAACCTCAGAGATATAATATCCTTGTCTGACTTTTTAGGAGCAGAAGGATTAATCCTATACATTATCTAAAACTACTTTTGGGACCTGGTAAGAAGAAAAATACATACATGATACAGAGAAAAAAATATTTATGATCTTTTGGATACCATTACTGATATATTATATATCTCTTAGTAGGAAGTTACCTGAACTTTTGGAATGTGATCTTTCAGTATGATCTTTGGATCTATGCAAAGAGATCTTTGAAAAATGTAGAAAAGTGATAAATACATCAAGACACTTCTGTTCTACTTGGAGAAACCAAGACAATGTTATGTTGTGAATGATACGTGGTATTCTGGAACAAAAATTGGAGTGGCTTCTAATTATAGAGACAACTTCAAGCTCATAAGTCAGAAAATCTGACTGTTTCTTTTATTTGTTCTTTACAAGAGGAAAAATCATGCCAAATGTCACAGAAACAATTCTGTTATTTATCAAATGGACCTGATATTTAGGGTGTTGTAACTTGTCAATGAACTAAGAGTGCAGGAATGGGCATTGCAGCTCTCTAAAGCACAAGTTACATATATGGTAGGAGCATTTTTGGAGGCATCAAATGTCAGATTCTTGTATACTTAGGATTCATAATTTGGATCAGACTTTAAAGACCAGAAAGTAAAGAATGCTTCATATTTGGTTTGTAGGAGTGTATTGTGCTTAGTATAGCCTCTGGTCCCAGTACCTAATTGAGAGTCTTACCAATTTTGAGAAGGTGGTAAACCATATGTTAGATTGCTACATATGCCCTACATTGTTCACACAACTTTTTACCTGTAAGTACCTGTAGAAAAAAAGAGAGATACAAAAAAATAGAGAAAAAAGATAGCTAGTGAAGATTGTGTTTTCTAGGGAATATTGTCAGTAAGGTCTTGGGAGCTATTCGGCTCTATAGCCAGTTAAGTGCAAGGGTAGTTTTTTTTTTCATATCCTGCTGTAACTCCAAAAGGCAGCAAATGCTTTATAGAACCTCTCTGTCAGCCTGGTGTGGATATCTCAAAACACTTCAGTGATTCAAATGTCTCAAATGCGTGCAACTGAATTGAGGCTACTGGGGCTGCTGAGGCTGTTTAGTCTAGAGAAGAGATGACTGAGAAGGGATTTCATTAATATTTACAAGTATATAAATGATGGGTGTCAGGAGATTGGGACATCTCTTTTTTTTTTTTTTTTCATTGTATCTAGCAACAGGACAAGGGGAAGTGGGATGAAACTGGAACACAAAAAGTTCCATCTAAACATAAGAAAAAACTATTTCCCTATGAGGATGAGGGAGCAGTGGAACAGGCTGAGGCTGCCCAGGGAGGTTGTGGAGTTTCCTTCTTTCGATGTCTTCAAAACTCACCTGAACGTGTTCCTGTGCAACCTGATCTAAATGGACCTTGTTCTGCAGCAAGGTTGGACTAGATGATCTCTAAAGGTCCCTTCCAACCCCTGCCATTCTATTATTCTATGAGTTGTAGGTATCTGGTTTTGGAGGAGGCTTCACTGACTTTATTGTTTATATCCCAATTGACTCAAATGAGGAACAACTTTCAAGATAGGCCCCTACATGCAGATATCTCTGAAGTTTCATCTCTAGCTCATGAGTCAGAACTGTGTTTAGACGCTTAGATTCAGATGTGTTCAAACTGAACCCTGCATAGTTTCGTCTTCATACTTAATTTTAGCAAAGCAATTACTCTGATTTAATGTATGTATTTATTTCTTTATTGGGAGCCAACAAGCCTAATTACAATACAAGCCAATAGTAGATAATCTAAGATACCTTTAATTAAGTGGAATTAAGTTTTTCCTGGGAGCAGATAAGTTTTAGGAAAAAATAACTGGACAGTGCATTTTTCTGCCAGGATCATAACACAGTAATTTCAATTTCTTTGCTGCCTTACGAAGTTACACAAAGTGACATTTTTCTGAAGTTGCAAATAGCCCTGATCATCTGAGCTATTTACTGAGCATATCCTTACACGTTTCGTTTTTTGAAAAATTTTAAAGTTGAGTCTAACTGAAAAATTACTATTTTATCACAGACAAAATCCATCTTTTCTGCAAAGAATCTCTAGTAAGAAAGACAGTTTATATTGGTATTCTAGTACCATTAGTTTATCACCATGATTTTTCAGAGCTAGAGTATTTCAGTTACTAGCATTTCCATTTATTAATGCAACTACTTTTGTTAAAGATAAAAAATTATTTGACTATATTATTGATTGTGGAATTGTAAAGAAAGGATATAAGAAATGAGTTATTAAATTAATTTCTTTTCTATTTCTACATCTTTCAATCCCATGTTTTGATGGGGTTAAAGGGTATTTTACAAAAGGACTGATAAAGCCAGTACATATAGTTTTCTCATAGAGTTTTTCTGCTATGTCATATTATAAGTGAATAAAACTCATTATGTTTTGTTTGTACAGTAATTATATTTCGTTGTCCTGTGCATTCTTTTTCACTCTATCCATCTCATAATACGTGCTGTAAAAGCACACAGAAATAAATAGGATAAACAAATTAAGCTGTTTAAATAAATTAATTTACTCTGCAGCTCTGTATTCAGATCTTATGTGCTCACTGGATTTCATTTTAATGAAACCCTTCTAAGAACAATACATTGATGCCAAACAGTGAAATTATATATTAAATGAATGATTAAATAAACCATGTTTCAATTTATACCAAATCTGTACCCTGTGTATGCTTAAATCCTCCTAAATCTAAAGAAATAAATCTTCTACATTCTCAAAACATCTGCATTATAATCCTCTTCTCGAATACCCAGTGCATGGATGTATAAACACAATCAAAGTCATAATAAGCCTAGAGCTATGATGCAGTTTAACTATCCTCATCAATGTTTTTGACCTTAAAACTCAAGACTATTAAAAGTGAAATACACTTCAATATCTTGAAACATTGCTCTGAAAGGTCTTCTCCCACTCTGTCAATAGGCCTGTTGATTCTCTTTGTGATCAGAAGCTTAAGTTTAGAAAATACTTACTATGAGACTTGGAACAAATCTATTGATCATCATGTTGCTGAAATTCCTAGGAATGCATTTAAAGAAGTAAATATTCACCTAGCTACTGTGGATGAAAAATACTGACTGCTGCAAAAGCAATTTCCTGTGTGAGGAATGCGATGTTCTTTTTAGGAAGAATTTTAGGCATTTGCAGCAGCATTTTTTCACGTGTTGCTAAACACATACTAATTGTATTCATTACTGAAAGCTTTTAGTGAGTTGAATGTATACAGTTATTTGTTGGTTTTGGTTTGGTTTGTTTTGTTTGTTTTCATTAGGATACAGGATTTCAATTACAAAAGGGAAAAACACCAACAACCAAAATAACCCTAGTTTAACATTTTCTGTCCTTCCCTCATAGGAACTATTTATTTTTATCACTATTCGACCAAACCAACCTAACTCACACGTATTTTATCAGTGACATTAGAGTCTTGGGAGCTATTAGCAATAAAAAGGAAACTGCAGGGAAAGAATTTTCTAGAAAGGACTACTCTGCACTCAGTTCCCTTTGTTTATTGTTGCTTCTGTCAAAGTTCTATGTAAATATCAGATATATCTATCTATCTGCTAAATACTGACAGTTCTCGTATAGCAGTTCAAACCATCAGAGTGCTCATGTTATAGTTTTCAATATCAAGGAACATCTTGAGGTTTCATCATAGCTCCTCTTGGCTACCATGCCAGTCTTTCCCCTGGACAGAAAACCATGAATGGGTGTCTGTCCCCATTTTGAAGTAGTTATATGGCCACATATTTTCCCAGTATAAACATGGTATAAACAGGCATTAAGACTTTCATCAGCCATGTTACTAGTATAAGATCAGTAGGGAGATATTATTTTATGAACCATAGTAGTTCCATACAATATCATTATTCAAGAAGACCCTTTGAAAGTTAAATATGGAGTGAAATTCAACGTGAGCTAAACCAACATTATCTGCTTTTAATTTATTTACAACAGTCTATTGTTTCTCATCCTGTAAGTCTAAAATCTGTAAGCCAAAATGTGTATTTCCAATACAGCAGCATGCTGATAGAATTGAGGAAAAAAATTACCCCAAAGCAAAGCAAAAACCTTATTTTGTAAATAGTCCAGAAGACAGTCTAAAAGCCTGACAGGGTGAGCAGCACTCACATTGCAAGCTAAAATGTAAGGTCAAATTACCAAGTTTCCTTTGAGAATACCCTGCAAATTCTGGAAACCTCAACAGAGGACAGAATAGATTGTAATTTAGGAGGGAGATGCAGTTTAGGGAAGTCATGTTTGACAATGGAGTTTTAGTTTAACATCACCTTTTTTTGCAATTATTTTCTGTGGGATCTAGGAACGTGTTCCAGACAGCCCTTCTCCTGCTCCTTCTCTTGAAGAGGGCCGAAGACCTGGCAGCCATCCATCCTCGCATCGAAGCAGCAGTGTGTCCAGCTCTCCTGCACGGACCGAGAGCTCTTCAGACAGAATCCGTAGGTCACATTCTTCTCCTTGTCACCTCTTTAAATTAGGTGCAGCTGGTTTTTCTAATCAAAATGCCCTCATCTTAAATATATCTCATATGTGTCATGTTCTAAAGTTCAGCTGCAATAACTATCTCCCAACATTATTTTCCTCAGTTTACAGTATCATAATATCTGATGTTACATTAACAGGTACTGATATAAACTGCCATCATGTCATGTTAAACATAAGGATATGAGCTATGAAATACAGAACTGCAGCTGGGAAGCAATTTGCTGGATTAGTTTTAAAACTGAACATATAGTGTAAACATTTTTTTAAAGATATTGAGTTTTATTTAATCTGGCTACTCTGGTTTGATTTCTAAATTAAATCTGACTTCATAAGCAACATTTTACATGGTGGCATTTTTTGATAAAGAGAACAATTAGGTTAAATCGATTGAAAAATAGACATACTTTATATTTTTTTTAGATATAAACATTGAGAATAGTGAAAGTATGATACAGAGAGTGCTGTCACCTCGTAGCTCGCAAGGGGTGGAGTGACATTAAATGGTAGTGTCTCAGAGTGATACCGTTTTTATCAAGACTTCGTGTACAGGACATGAATTACATAACAAAGACCCTGAATTCTATGATATTCCAGAGTAGCAGTCTGGAAATGAAGGTTTTAAACACTTACTTTTAAAATGGACGTTTACTTAAATTCGTATTATATCAATCCCTTCTTTTTATTAGTGTCCCACTGCAAGTTTTTGTGCTTTTAGACATCTTTCCATAGTGGAATTTGTCAGTATGTGAAACCAGAGGATTTGTCAAACAATTTGTCTATATCTATATGAAATACAAAGTCATGTTGATTAGATGCAGCATATGTCTTTGAGACTGCTTCCTTTCAGGCTCTCTGCATACTTAGGAAGATGACTCTTCATTGACATTCAAATGAGAGATCTTTCAATACTATATGATGAAAAATAACTTAACAAAGAAAAGAAATGAGGCCTGACCATGACAAGCTGAAAATTCTGTTTTCTTATCACTTGGATGATTCAGAGTGCAGATTATCTGGCATCCCATATACTGTGACCTGTCCATTTCCCCAGGCTCAGCTCAAGAGCCTTTCATTATCTTTTCTTCCCTGTCCAGTTGTGGAGAAGTAATAGAGCAGCTTTGATGGACAAGTAAAGTTCTGAAAAAAACCTCTCAGAATTCTAGATTTTTAATTTAAAAAAAATTAACGTAATAGTATAATTTCTTACACTCATTGACGAACTTTTCCATTGCTCTCTACATTAAAAAAAAGAGATACTTAACTGGTTTTAATAAGGAGTGACACTTCTTTTTTGAAAACAAATGATAGTATTCAACTTACCTACCAGAAGAAAGGAGTGTGACCTTTGCACATTGTTTTTTTCTAATGTCAACGTAACAGAATTCCTTCAATACCAGATCACTTTAGTAACTTATTTATACACTTATTTATTTATAAAAGAACTATTTTCTCTCCTATCTGATTTGTTAACATCATACCCGATTCTTAAGTACATCTACTTTTGTAGTGCCAGCAAGAGTAAGATGACTGCTATAGAAATATGGGTGACACATAAACAAATGCTTTACTGAAAATGGCATAAGCCTCTTGCAAATGCAGTTTTTCAGAATAAAAGTGTAGGGATATAAACTACCTTGTATGGGTTTCTGAGGTGCATTTGAGATTCATGATGATCTTGAGAACTGTTGGAAGCTGCTTTTCAAGCTATCTGGTGAGCAAATAATCAACTCAACTGTTGCACAGTATATTTTGGAAACCAATGTTTATCAGTTGGAAGGCCACAGTGCTTCATTTAAGGAAGGTAGGGACTGCCTATTGGTAATGCTGATATACAAGAATACAACTAACTGAAAAATATAATAGATCAATAAGTATCTTGTGTAAAACTTTCTGTGCCTTTCTGGTTTGTTTTATTTTGCATTTCAGTTCTTGTTAAATAAATGAGAAATTGTTAGCAAATATTCAACTTCCTCCAAAGATACTGAATCTCTTCTTTTTAAAATGAGTTGTTTTAAACCAGAAGTAATAGGGATAAACTCTCCTGCTGTGTGGATACAGATAACACTAATTAAGCAACTTTGTGATTGTTAACATTACTGTATAATTAAGAGGAAGACTATATAAAATAATTACAAAAGTGTATTGTTAATCTGATGGCTGATTTTCTTCCTGCCTGCACTTGTGTCTAGCAGCTGTCCATCAGAATGGGCTATCTATGAACCAAATGCTGATGGGTTTGTCACCTAATGTCTTGCCTGGACCAAAGGAGGGTGATCTGGCTGGTCATGACGTGGGACATGAGACAAAAAGAATACACATTGAGAAAGGTAATATGAATTTTATGATTTCACTGTGATACAAGTATCAACTCAATAATCAAATAGTGTTATAATTGTGAGGTTTATTTTTTTAATTGTGATTTTCATTTTTTTTTGTTTCCCAAATTAAATTATTCCAGGACTTTCTTGGTTCTTCTACTTTATAGTCCTTGAGATTAATGAATAATATTTATATGAGCGAGGAATTTCATAAATATTACAAAGAAGTGAAAGAGTGAAATATAGATTTACATTAGAATTGTGTCTCTGACCCTTCTACAACACTGTTTAGATATTAAGTTTCTGTCTTCCTCCAGTTGACTTTAATGACCTACTTCCCAAAGGGACTGAGCACCGTGAAAATTAGTCCATGTGTGCAAAAAGGAAAAAGGCTAATACTAAGCCATTAAATCAGGGAATTGCATAAAATGAGGCTGGTACACATTATATAATGGGATTTAAATTTAATTGAGTATATGACCAAAGTGTTTGATCTAGGTAAATAGTCCACATGCACTTATGATGATTATGACACTATTTCATCTCTGTTAAGTTCCGGCTCAGAGTTGTTACAAGGGATTTTAGCGGTGGAATTTTAAAGGGTGCATTTCATGTTCTATTTACTTAATGTATGTGAACTTTAAGTATTATTATGCACTAGAAACCTTTTGGTTAAAGAGAGTTTAGAAATATGACATATCCTTTGGAAAAATATTCTTTAGGCTTATCAGAAAAATAAGTTGTTTGAGGACAATATGAGAAAAAGTAAAAGATTTCATAGCCAGACATTGAGGCAGAGATGGAGAAACTCCTGCATTAATGAAGATTTCTGTATAAAACATTTTGTACTATATTTTAATAACTATAAGGTGAGACTTTCTCAGTCTTGTATTTGAACATTGAGATAGGAAAAAGAATGAAAATCTAGACACTTCTATCCTGGACAGGTGGCATTTTTAATAAGATTACCAGAAAATTTAATGGAAACAGCATTTATTTTATATAAACCATTTAGTTTGGTTCATTGCACACACAACCTGTTTTAGCTTATACTATGCCCTCACTCAGTCCCTGCAAATTGTATCCCTGCTGTGAGGTATGATGTGATCAAATAAGTTTGTTTTGAATTTCCATAAATGATTTTATTTCAGCCTTTGAAGTTACTCATTTGAGTGTGATCAGACTGGTAAATCCTGTAAAGAGAAGTACATATTAAAAATTGCTACCACTTTTGCATATTTAAAGGCTTTTTTCATATTTATACACCAAATATATTTTCCAATCTGTTGCCAGTTCACTTTTTTGCAAGATCTGTTCTCAGTAAAACTGCTGAGAATTCTCTTTTTCTTCAGTCTTTGTTTAGGTCAAGCGTTCTGTTTTTTGTTCTTTTTTTCACCCTCTGTTCCAGCCTACTGAATTAATGGTAAATATTCATGGACTATCTAGATTGATAGGCTATACTAAATTAAAAATTGTTTTCTGTCATGACTACATTTATCATGTCTCTCCTACCAATCTTGTAACTTTAATGCTAATCTAATCTGTATTAAAACAAGTGATTTAACTTATAGATACTTGAGATAGTAATTATCTACTTCTGTCACTGTGAGCTTGCAGTCAGATTTCCGAACTGTTGCTTACCATTATAAATCAGAATGAAATCATATTTAAATATACAAACAAAAATATGTAGATTGTGATATTCTTATTATTGAAACTCAATCACCTTCGTCATCTGAATCAAAAGAAGAAGAGGGAAACAGAAGTTCTGAATAAGTATAATGAAATATTTAAATGTTATTTTCTGCCAAGCCACTTTTATTCACAGAAATCTTATCAACTACAAATAAAATGGCTTTTAATTGAACCTGAGAGAAGCTGGGAAATACTGCCTGGTAAAGATGGACCTGTCTTTTCTCTTTTTGTCTCTACTTCCATTTAAAAAAAATGAAAAGACTAAAAATTTCCTCAGTGATCAGGGATTAGGGAAAATCAACAGAGAATATAAAGGTGGTACAAAGTTATCACAGAGGCAACTGATCAACATACCAAATTATGAAAAGAGTTAGCATGTCTCAGAGGGGTGAATCATTTGTCTGACCTCATCTGTGAGGTGGATACAGGAGAGAAAATACCAGTTATCTGTTCTAAACATAAAAGAAAGGAGTTAATTTACCCAGTCCATGTAGCATAGTGTAATACATGTTGAAACAGTTTATTGGCACTTAAAAATGTAATAACATTTCGAGAGTATTCAATCTTTTGGACATTATATGCATTTCTATTCAAAATTTGGCCAGCATTGTTATTAGTGGCAAAAAATCATTTATTTTACTGGGTTGTTTAAACTACCAGTGCAGTTTTGTTTGGAGTTATTTGCCTTTAGACTGTCTTCAAAATCTGATCTCAAGTTCTAGTGTGTGTAGTGAGAGTTACCTACCTTCTGTTGGAGTCACATTGTCATTACTCCACCAAGAATCAGATCAGGGTCTATGGATCTGATTTGCTGCCTAGTAAAACTGGAAAGTTTGTATCAGGCTCTGGGTCAGTATTTGCTTCAGGAAAACAGAAGGAGTTTCTCTTCTCAAAGAACAAGTGTAAACCATGGGTGTTGGGAATATTTTCTAGCTGCTGACTCCAGATGTACAACTCGACCTTGTCCTAGCTTCCTGTTCTGGCATATCTGAAGTTTCATCCGCTCCCTGGTTTTCATAACTCTTGTGGCCCAGTCAGGTTCCTAGTCTGGACTAGGGAAGACTGCAGGAGACACTGCAAAGCACTTCTGCCCTACATGCATAACTCAAGATGTCAGTATATGTATAACCAGAGATGTGAATTACACTAGATTTCCAGGATTTCTTCCTTATTAGAGGATAGCAGATTTTGGTGTTTTATTGAAAACAGACTGTAGAACTGCAAATGATCCTGGGAAGAATGAGGTAAGTTCAAGTACACCATGTTAGTTCAAGTACTTGACAGCCATTATCTAAACCAAGTATCTTATTTTGTAACCTGTAATTATGGACTATTTGATATTGCACATTTGGTTTTATTAGGTCAGATTTCACAAGAAGGACTTATGTGAAGAATGAGAGTCATGTTAGAAAAGATCCATTCAGATTTTTTATGTTAAAATCAAGGCTCTAAATCTTTTCAGATAAAGTTTCTATGACTGAAAGAGTTTCCTCAATTTTGTCAAGGCATATTTTATCACTTATCCTGCTCAGCTGTTATCTGAGATACAGCAGATCCCCCAGCCTGAAATTCTGAGAAGTGTATTTCTGAGGTCTTTTAAGAGCCTTTTAAGGGCTGGCTTCTCATTCAGCTCTTCAGTAATGCCTGTTAAATATGAGAGTAGCGTAGGGCGGAGGAATGAGTGGAGAAGCTAAGGAACAGACTGCTGAATCCTGATCCTTTTCCTGTTTGTTCATCTGAGGTATTTCAAAAAAAGAATTGAAAATAATCAATGGCTCGAAAGTTAAACACACATTTATCACAAATACAAATCCTATTTCCTTGCTTGCAGAAGAGAGACTTGCACTTCTGACA